>NW_006435762.1:6418092-6487966 GCF_000325575.1 Pteropus alecto
GTCTATGTTCTTATTTGCTGCTATGTATTTTGTCGGTCCTTTGTGAATTTTCACTAAATCCTAGATACTGTTGTGTGCATATTGAAACTATTATTTATCAAGCTAACATGATTTCACTTTGAACTGCTTAAGTTTGATCAATGAGTCTGCAATTATTCACTGGAAATACACTAACTTGGTCAATTCAGAAACTCTCCTCTTGGTTCTTCAGTCTTGTACTTACACTTACTCCCATACTCTTATAAAACAAATATTTCAATTAGATACATTGATTTATATTTAATAACCCATTCTTATTCATATTTATTGTCCCATTCTAAATGAAAACACAAACTTTTTTATCAGTTATATTCATAACAATATGCCTAATAACACATATTCTGAAATTGGCTGTTACTCCATTTCATTTACTAATGCTGTGATTCTGACCACCGAAGTACCATAAATGGATTGACAAGCTATGCTATACTACATGCTCTGGAGAAACTCTCAGCTTAGTGTGTGCATCAGAATCACTTGTGGAGTTTAAAAAAATATAATAGGTAGGATTGAGAACCACTATATTAGGCCATATTGTAGGAGTACCAGCTGAGCTCACTATATCATAGAAATCTCCTAAAATATTGATTTCCATCTTCTGCCAGTGAAAGGCAGAGGGCATACGCATAAAAACTTTGCACTAGCCTTAAAATAGAAAATAGATATCAGTAACATGACTTGAAATGGGTAAGAGCAAGAGACCAATGTTGATGGATTAGCACAATATTCTTCTTCTACCCTGTGTGGTGTCAAGGTTCAGATTCACTGTCAGTTCAGAGACATCTAAAGATGCAGAGCTGTGGGATATTAGAACCCCTACCTTGGAACTGTCTTAGTATTTCTCAGTCATAAGACCTCATAGTGTTTTGTTGCTAGATCGTTTTGCAATGAAAAGACATTTTTTACTTAAAAAGAATAATATAATAATTTACATTTATTACAGAAAAATGATGATGATGATAATAATAATAATCAGACAAGCCCAAATAACCACTTTCACATTATTCTCATATTGAATAGATTTCCAGACATTTCTGTATAGGCAGTAGAGTATGATATGAGGCAAGTATATTTTCTGGTTAAAAACATAGACTTTGGAGCCATATTTACTAGCTTTGCATCCTTGTCTTGTCATTGACTAGCTCTAAGACCTTAGATAAATTATTATTATTTTCTTGCTTCTGTTTTTTAGCCTGTGGAGTGGAGATAAAAATAACATGTCTCTTATTGTACAGCTATGAGGATTACATATATTAATATATGTAAGATACTTAGAATAGTGACTTGTACATAGCAAGCTCTCTGTAGGTATTAACTATATGTGTAAAAATCTGTAATTAACAAAGATTGGATAAAGCCACTTTGAGCAGCTTTAAAAACAATTGTAAATTTCAGTGAATATTTGTCTATAGATTAAGAAGCATTTATTTAGCACTGACTGTGTGGTAGACACTATCCATCTAAATTAACTTTATAAATAGTATTCTATGCTATATAGATTGTACTGTATTTTACTTAATCAACTCCCTAGTAGTAATTTGATATTTTTTAATTTTTAAAAATATTATAAATAAAACCACAGTCCTTGAAACTAATTCTGATATAAATCCATGATATTTTCTAGAAATTTCTGGAACAAAGAATATGCAGATTTCAGAATCTTTTCTTATTTGCTGACAAATTACCATTGAGGGAGATTGTGCCTTTTATGGTCACACCAATGAATGAAAATGGAAGGCAAAGATCTTGAACAAATTTAGTTGATTGATCCACAAATAGTTTTAGAAGGAAAACTTGAGAATTTCACATCAAGATGTGGCATTGAAAAGCTATAAACAGCCAATAAGAATTAGCAAATCAAAACCATTTTGAAAATTTTTCCTAACAAGCTAATTGTATTGGTAAATTTGTAGCAAATTGAATCTAGATTATTAAATATTAAGATTAGGGCCCAAGATGTTTTTTAATCCTTGTTGGTATTGCCTGTCAGTTTTTTGTTGTTGTTGTTGTTGTTGTTTTGGTAAGCAATATCTATATATTTGAAAATTCCACAAATCAAAAATCCTGTTATTTCTTTCATTTAGAGGTTATGGAATTATTTGTATTTGTTCACATTAGTTGAAAAGAGCCAAAACATTGTTGTTTTGGGTTGGTGCTGGATATTCCCACTATGCACAAAGGAAGAGCACTTAGAAAAACATAAAGAACAAGAGCAAAATTTCTTTCTTGGAATTTTCTTGGAAACTAGGCTTATTTCCTAAAATTCCCATATGTCTACAAGAGCAAACCTCTTCTCCTTCTCCTTTTTGTTCCTTCTTAATCGATTGATTACAACCATAGATTTTTTTCCACATGAATATATGCAAATCTTTTAAAAGGTTGTCTTGATAATCAATCCAACCTGATTCTTTTTGTCATGTTGAATATGATAAGCCGATGCAATTAATTCATTGTTACAACTCCACATATAAACTTTGTATTTAAAATAACATAATATTTAGCATCAATCTAATAGGTAAGATTTAAAAGATACTGTAAAAGTCTTTTCTTGCTTGTTTTTTTAAAAATTGGAAAAAATTGTGAATCAAGTATAAACAGTAGTAATTTGATATTTTTTAATTTTTAAAAAATTATCTAAATATTTTAAAAGTCATTTTGAGAATTAAGTTCTGTATTTTGCTCATTGTGCCTACCTCTTCATTATTAAATAAACAAACAAAAAAGGAATTAAGGCTTATCAAATGTCAAAAAAACAAAACCCACAATTATGTAAGTTAATAGAGCAGTGACTATGGTCCTTTCAATAGTATAAAATACTTGTTAAGCTATTAAGTTCTGGCTTCAGTCTTATAGATTCAAACCACTATTTCAACATCACTGTTTCTTTGGACAAGCTATATAACCTCTCTAACCCTTAAAGTCTTTGTGAGTAAAATGGGCACAGTAACAATACTCATCTCATAGATCTTTATTTCTTTTTGTTGTTGGTGTAATGAGGATTAATCAAGATAATGCATAGAAACGTTTAGCATTATTTGACAGAAAATAGATATTCAATAAATGCTAGCTGTAGCTATTTCAGTGAAATGCAAGGAAAAATTTAAGAACAGGTTTCCATTAGCATCACATGTTTCCTTTCTCCGCAGTTGTGCTGGTTCAGAATCTAGAGAGGTGAACAGATTTCCCTTTCCTAGTATTACAGCCACAGCAACAGCAGCTGTGACTGAGTGGAAAGCAGAACTATCTCTTCAAGAGGAGACTCCCTGATTCAACAGATAGTATATTCATTGTCTGAAGGCTGTGAAAGAGATTAATAGACTGAGAATCTTTGCTGATCCTCTGAGGGATAGAAAAACTGAAAGATACCCAATCATAACTTTTCTTATTAGTCTTGAGATGGACAAGTCTCCATGAGCCTTCCAGTGTTCTTCTGAGAATAGGGTCACAAACTGTATTCTTTTTTAACTTAGCCTTCTGTATGTATTTCCTCGGTCACTAAGAGGGAGCAGGGTGAATAGGGAATTGTCTTTGTATTAGCTGGACAAATAGAGAAAGATAGCCTATGATAGATAAAATCACAATAGACTGCAAAATATTTCTCAATTCATGATTCTACAGTGTGTTTAGTATGAGCATTCAATCTAACTGCCATGGTATAGTGAATTCAGAGGACACCTCTATTATATCAGGTGAGGAAAACTTGCCATTTGAAGTTGGTAGCACACCCAATGGATGGAGCATGGAAATGAAAACTTCCCATCATCTTTCCTGTAGGAAAGATGCTTGAATGAATTAAATGGCACACAAAACTGCAAAGTTCACCTTGCACATTTAAAGACCTCTGAAGAATTTTGGTTACTATCTCAGGATTGCTATAATATAACACACTTTGTACTTTTTTTCTTTTTCAGAAACTTCAGTTTTCAATAGTTATGAGTTTCACATTTTCATGTCAGAATGAAATGTTAGCACAGAATATACAGACATCTTCAAAGACTACTTCTCTAGTTTTTTTGTTTAGTTGATTTATTATGAGTTTTGATGTTGTGGGTTTTGTTTTCTGTTGTTTTTGTTTTGCTTTTCTTGGCCATAATACCACATCTGACATAAATCTGTGTACTTTCCAACAATTATCAAGATTTTTATTCTCTTTCCAACAATTATCAAGATTTTTATTCTCTCAGCTGAAATGATTTTTAAACATTTTACTGTTGTTTTAATATTATTCTTAAGGTAAGTGCAATACCTGTGTGTTATTTTTTTACATGAGATTTCAGCATAAAATAGGTATAATAGTGAGTCATGTTCAAATTATCATTATATAAATTGCCTGATTGAGAGATATTATTCAGCAATTGATAGTTTTATAAGATGTTTTACAGACTAATGGAGTTTTAATTTTGGAATGGAGTATTTCTTCTTTAAAGATGGGCTAGTAGGTTATATTTTTAGGCCATCCTGAGGGAGCAATAATCGAGACAGTAATTAGAATCAGTCATTGGGCAAGGATTGGGACCAGTGCTCAGGAATGATCTACACAATTTTGATATCAAGGGATCTTCTCTTAGAGCCTGTTTCATCTTTAGGTGATTAATCACATATTTAAAATGAATACATTCACTTGATCTCATGTAGAGAGAATGTTTGAAAGTGCAACATATGAAACAATAATTTTAGAACTACAAAGTTTTCTAATTTGACTCTTCGCTAACAGAGATCTTTGCTTTTGATAAATTCCCTTGTTTCCGTTATTTATCTGGATAACAATGCCCCTAAAACAATAGTTTTCATGAGCCCTGAGAATTGAGTCTAAATTCTTCCTGTAGGATCTATTTTGTCTTCCCCACCGCCTTGCTTAAATTGTTTAGCAAAAGATTTGAATTTGATATGCTGAAGTGTCTCTATTTGCTGTGTGTGTGTGAAGTGTGTGTGTATGTGTGTGTGTGTGTGTGAGAGAGAGAGAGGTGTGAGAGAGAGAGAGAGAGAGAGAGAGAGAGAGAGAGAGACAGAGACAGAGACAGAGACATAGAGAGGCAGAGAGGCAGAGAGGCAGAGAGGAAGATAGATATGTTTCAGCTTTCTCAGCTATCAATTCCCTCACCTACAACTAACAAAGTGAGACTAAGCGAGCAGGCTAGCAAGAGTGCTCAGACTCACTATAATTGAGGCTATCAAATTCTCCTATAGTATAATGTGTACAAATAGTCATATACACTCCTTAGATCTTGTAAGATAACGTACTATATTCCAGAGACCTTCTTCCCGTTAACCTTCCTGATGAATATTTTAACTGCAAATTGCTAAGTAAGTTATCATACCAACAGCATAAATGCTCTAATCCATATCTAGTATAGTTAGGCTTAGGGACAGTTTGTTTGAAATAGTTATACATTAATTATTAGCAAACTTTTCTTTGTGATTAGTATATGTCAGACATTGTTCTAAGTGTTTTCTGAATTTTAACTAATCCAATCTTCACTTTTGAGGAAGGTATCCCTATTAATATTCTTATTTTGCAGATAGGAAACTGAGGAACAAAGATTTTTTATATTTGCTTAAAGTTACATAGCTATCGAGTGACAGAGCTGGCTCCAGAGCCCACACTCTTAACCAGTATGGCTGTATTGCTTTCCTGGAAAAAAAAAAAAAAAGAGAGAGATAGCTGATTTTAAATAGGAAGTAAAACTAGTTTCTTATTTAGAGATGTAAGTTAAAGACTTGACCCTCAGACTGTGGTTTATATCATTCAAGTGCACGAATTAGAAATCCTTGGTAGAAGTCCTGTCTTAGTAAAGCTCATTTCCTCGTTGATGGACTTTTATTGCTGTTAACTAACACTGCTCCTCACTTTGACACTTATCTTTCTGGACAGATCTCCAGGAAAGATACCCATCATGTGCAGCATGTTAGCACCTTAAAGAGTAATGACGTACAAGTAATAATTGAGACTAATACTGATGCGTAATGAAAATGTCTGCCAGATGCTGGCAGAGTTCTGAGAGCTCTATCATATCACATGGTCATTGCCATTGTCGTTTGTGAAGTAGTTTACTGATTTCTTGATTTTTGTGATATTTACATGGTTCTAAATTTAATGGATCATTTATTTTAGATTGCAAATCACTAGTAAGATTGAGGATTTTTTTAAAAATTTGGTCAGCTACTTTGGAGTGTAGCTTAAAGGGAGAAAAAAAGACTTGAGCAGTTTTACTATCTATGTCAAAGACATAATCTTTGCCAATACTGAAATTTGTTTCCTAAAACAGTAATCTATCAACAGATGTAAACGCAACCTGGCAAAGTGGTTGGAACATGGGACAATGCAATTTAAATTTTGTCTTTGCTACTTTCCCCTAATGCAACTCTAAGCTGATTTCTTATTCAAGCCTTCTTTTTCTCAACTGTAAAACAAATTATTTCATGGGCATAGTTGGGAGGATTTGCAAGGCCCTGACCATCTCTGACCAAAAGACCATGCTGAGAATAGTCTCTAGTCTAGGCAGCTTTGCTCCAACTTTTGTAGGCTGTTCCTGTTCTTTACATATTTTATGTTGCTGAGGACTACAACATACATTACTACCGAGGGCCAAGTTTTTCTTTCTGAATCAAACTGTGGCTCTGAGTAGTCTTACACTAGTGACTCAGACTAGTAAACCAAAGAAGGGCCTGCGGAGACAGTGTGATACAGTACAGTATTTCCAGATTTGCCTCCTAATGAGAATTGTTGTAGATCATATAGTTTTCCAAGTCCTTTCCTTAGAGATTCTGATTTAATAGGCCTGGAGCGTAACATACATATGTTTTAATGAGATGTCCAGACAATTTTAATGATAAGACCAGCATAGGAAACAAGAATAAGTTTTAGAGTTCATAGATCTGTGCTTAAATCCCTATGCCACTTACCAGTGCTGAAATTATTTAACTTTCTGAGACCTAGTTTATAGGTGTTTAATACAGATGTTAGTTTCTTTTCTCATAGCTTTGTTAATAGAATCCAGAGTAAGTAAATGTTAAGCGGCCAATTCCTTGCTTCATTGTCCTGCCACCTCTTAGCAGTTTCTAGTGGTGTATTAGTTTCTAGTGGTGTACTAGGCTCTCCAGAAAAGCAAGCCTTATGTTTGCCTGTTTCTGTGGGATGAATATACCCTTCATGGCTGGTCTCAAGCTACCACTTTCTATCACTGAATGCAGAATTGAGAAGAGATGCACATTCAACTTTCATGAGCTGGAAGGAGCTGTTCCAGCACAAATCTCACATTCATCATATTTTTCCTCTTCTTCTGCTCCTCTTCCTTTCTTCTCCTCCTTTACTCTCTCTCTATCTCTTCCTCTCCCTCTCTCTCCCTCCCCCTGGAATGAGTTATTATATTATTTCTTTATTATATTTTACTTCATTTTAAAGAACACTTAACATGAGATCTATCCCCTTAACAAATTTTCCTTTTATGAAACATTTATTGACTCTCTACTGTGTTAGGTACCAGGAATGCATAATAAGTTATTACAGTTCAATCTCTATGATTTATATCTGCCCATATGAGCAACATGGAAGGAAAATCATGAAACTTGGAAAAAAAAATGGCTCCACTGCAAATGAGTGGTTTATACTTTCAGCTGAACTCGCCAGCACTTCCTGTTAATTCTTCTTTCCATTTCACATTTCTACATATTCTTTCTTTTTTTGTTGTTCTTTACTTGCCAGTTATCATTTTTTTTTTTCTCTATGTATTGTCAACTTCTTTCTCTCTGTTGGTTTGGTCAAGTCTCTCCCACCTTAAAGAAGACAACAAAAACAATATCAACAATAAAAAAAGCCATGACTCCCTCAGAGTACTATTCAATCCTGGCCCTTTACAGTTAAAATTCTTGAAAGAAGAGTAGGCTCTCTTTGTATTTCCTCATCTTCCATTTTTTTCTTTACTCTCTGCCATTTGATTTCTGCCCCTACCACTTTAATGAAAATGTGCTAGATAAAGCCGCATTGCCAAGAGCAATGGGCACATCAAAGTCCTTATAATACTGGACTTCTCTACTGCCATTGACATTGTTAATTCATTCCTCAACTATCTTCTCATCCACCACTGTGAACATTATTCTCCTGGTTCTTTTCAGCTTTTTGAATGTATATCTAGACTCTGACTTACTAGATTTTAACTCACTATTTTCATGGTTCTTAATTTTTAGCATGCTTTATATCCACCTGGAGGGTTTGTTAAAACACAGATTACTGGGCCCCAGGTTCTCTTATTTCATAGGTCTTGGATCAAGAATGAAAATCTATATTTCTAACAAGTTTCCAGGTGATGCTGATCCTGCTGATCTAGGAATCTGCTGATCCAGAATCACTGCTCTAACTCTGTCTTGGTTTCCTCTTTTACTTCCTGCCCCTAGATGTTAATTTAGTCTATGATTTGGATATGGGCTTACTCTTCTCACTAAAGACATTCTGTGTAGGTGAACTCATCTCTTTATGGTTTCAGTGCTTATAATGTCTGACTGCAAAAATGGTTGTCTCTTACAGCACTCATGACTAGCTTCAGATTAGGACATCCAATTGTGTGCTCTACATCTTCTAGAAAATGTTCCAAAGGAAAACATGCCTTGCCCGTGGCTAGTCAGTGGCGGAGACAAAATTTGCATCTGTGTGTTTGAATCAAATGTCCTTGCTTTTAGCTATGTACTTTTTTTCATCTCTCGTTCCTTTTATGATTGCACTAATTCACACCTCCTTCATCTCTGAGAATATGAAGCCTTCTGTTTCAGGGTCCCCAAAACCATCCCAAGTCTGATGTTTTTCTAGGAGAATTCACAGGACTCAGCATATAGTGGTATTCATGGCCATGATTTATTACAGTGAAAGGATACCAAACTGTATCAATGAAGGCAAAAGTCACATTGTCTAGAGTCTGGAGGAAACCAGGCATCAGATTCTAAGAGTCCCCTCCCAGGGGACATGCTTAAGTCTTCCAGCAACCAGTTGTAACCACATGGATGAAATGTTTACTACTAGAGAAGCTCATTGGAGACTCAGTGCCCAGAGCTTTCATCGGAGATTAACCACATAAATACTCTCTGCCTAACACAGGCCAAGATTCTAGTCTCCCAGGAGGAAATCAGATGTTCAATATAAACTTTATATTTACACAAACAGCTTAGGCACAGTTAGCTATTCTCATCAGGGAATGCTGGGAACTCTCCTGAAATCAAAGTTGCAGCTGCCAGCTAAGGACCAAACTAGCAAGCAGGCCCTTGTAAGAACAGTAGTCTGTTAACTCTTTTCTCTGCACCTTCTAATGAGTCTTTCTATATACAATTTTTTTCTCTCTCATTTTTATCTCCACATTGCAGCAGGGTGAGCCATTTAAAATGCAAATCTGATTTTTTGCTTCCTTGGCTTAAAACTCTTTGTAGTGTATCTTTTCTAGTTCTCAATCTGGTAGAGGTCTTTGGGATCATAATTGTTATTGCAATTAATTTGTTCTGATTTTGTAATATGAAATATCCAATTACTTATTTTAACTTTAGGACTCATAAGAGTTTCCTATTGAATGCTGTGGTTGGGAATCCCCTTCATAACCACTGCTCATTTTCTGGACAGAGTTGATCTCTCCTGGTTTTGAGCTGCCTTAACAATTTAAGTTTTTCTCACATAGCACTTACGACTTTCTCTTCTTTGTTATAGTTATTTAAGTGTGTGCCTCATCTCCATATTATAAGCTCTTTGAGGAAATGATCCATATCTCACTCTCTTTATTCCTCAAATTAATCTCCATGGCTATCTATTTAGCACTTAGTTAGCTTTCAATAAATATGTTGAATGAGTGAATAAATGACTAAAAGTGAAAAATAATGGTCCGTACTTTCTCCTGAAAAAGTTACTTATCTAATTTTATGAGTGGCCATTTGTAAAAATTATTCAGATTAAAAATCCTAATAAACTAAAAAGAAATTAGGAGAATATTTAAGTAGAAATTAATTATAAGTCCCTATTTTTAAAATATCTAGTCATATACTTTGATTTAGTGAAATTAGATTTCAGTCCATAATTTGTTTTTACTCTTTATATTAATCTTTAAGTAGAGGCTTTTATTTTCATTCTCTCTCTCTAAAATCACATTTCAGTGGAAATTGTTTAATTAGGGCTGTGCTAAATCGTATACACAGAACATATACTTAAGAGTAAGTGAAAGTGGTTTCTTCTCATCCAGAAAAACTATGTTATTCCTTGGTATCAGAATCTTATAGTTCTCACAAGTGACATTTATCTATCTATATATCTATATCTATATCATCTATCTATATCTATATCTATATCATCTACCTATATCTATATCTATCTATATCTATATATCATCTATATATCTATATCTATATCATCTATATCTATATCTATATCGTCTATCTATATCTATATCTCTATATATATGCGTGTGTGTGTGTATATATATGTGTATATATTAGTTAGGCAAAGATATATACTCTCAACATTCTAATGAAAAAGTATAATTTGTTCATGATAAACAGTTTTTAGTGTTTTTCAGGTCTTCAGTAGTAACCAGTATATATGTTCTTAATAGTAAAATTAAGAACTCAGATTTGGACAGCAAAAATCAAAGAGAATTGACTCATAGGCATTGCTAGGATATATGTGTGCGTGAGTGCGTATATATGTATATGTAATTTATCTATATAAATATAAAATAAATATATAGATTGTTCAGCAACTATATATACTTTTGAAGATATTATCAAGCCTTTGTGTGCTGCTGTCACATTTGAAATAATAAAGGTGGAATATTAAACTCTCATATCTATTATGTGATAAAAAGTCTTTTGAGGACATAACCATTGTTATATGTCTGTGGCAACCATGAGCATGTATCTACCTACAATATGGAGACGTATGTTAGCAACACCATGTGCCATTCTAATGGTGCCTTATCTAGTCTACTGTGACAAATAATTCTACTCAGCTTGTCAGTGGTGACAGCTGAGACTTCTTGCTTAGATGCCTTGACAGTGCTTGTATTAAACAGCTAGAGCCATACACTCCATTAAGTTTCTGTAAAATGAACTGTCTGCTTCTTGCTGTTTTGCTGATAGTGGCAGCAGCTGTAAGCTAATCCTCTCCAGTTGTGGATTGCTCGACTGAGTGCCTTCACTCATCGACAGGTAGTAGATCTCATAGTTTTAGTAGAGTGGCTACAAGGTTGATATCTATCATAGGCATGACATAATTTATTTCACAGCAGATTTTTTCAGCAGTTATTTGCTCTAAATTACACTGCAAATATGTCTCTAAATAGGAGAAAACTGACTTTCTAGATGGTGAGGTGATAAGTTTTTTTAACGCATAATTATTCATAGGCTCTTAGTGCTAAAGACATAAACATGAGAGGAACATGTCTCTAGTAACTATACATTTAAGCGTGTGTGCGTTAATGAAAACTACATGTAAGTAACATATGTTTAAGTAAATTTAGAAGAAAGTAAATAAGTCTTCATTTTCTTAGGCAAAATTAGATTATTGGAAATACCGATACCTGATTGTTTTTAAATATATGCGGAAAATATATTTTGAATTATTTTTCCTTTAAATGCATAGTAATTACTTTCATCTATTTCTTATTACATTTATGTGTATTACATGATAAGTTGGCTTCGACTTCTAATGACCCTACGAATGAATGATATCCACAATGTCCTACCCTGCTCAGCTCCTGCAGACGCATGCCTGTGGCTCCTTTTATGGAGTCAATACATCTCATATTTGGTGTTTCTCTTTTCTTGGTGCCTCTATTTTTCCCAGCATTATTTTCTTTTTCAAAGAACCCTGCCTTCTCATGATATGCCTGAAGTAGGACAGCTTTAGTTTTGTCACTTTTACCTCCAGCAATGTTTCGGGCATATTTGCTTGAGAATCCACTTGTTAGTGGATTCTCAACACTGTATTTTAATTTAATGATTTTTCTCATCACCCTTTCTCACTTTCTGTCTTTCATATCTGTACATAATAATTGGGAATATGAGGGTGTGGATAATCTTAGCCTTCATCTCTAATGACTCATTTTTGCTTTTAGTGATCTTTTCTAATTCTTCCATCACTGCCCTCCAAGTCTTACTCTTCTCTTAATTTCCTAGCTGCAGTCTCCATTTGAATAAATGACTGAGCAAGATAAGCAAAATCTTTGATAATTTTAATGTATTCATTGTTTAAGTTAAAGTTGTGTATTTTTTCTATAGTCATGGTTTTTGTTTTCTTGACGTTCAAATACAGTCCTGTTTTGGCACTTTCTTTTATGTTCATTAAAATTTGTTTCAGATCTTTGCAACTTTCTGCCAGTAAGTCTCATCTGCACATCATGCGTTATTGATATTTCTTCCACAAATTTTCACTTTTTCCTCTGAACGTAGCCCAGCTTTCCATGTGATATCATCTGTGTACAGATTAGACAAATAGTGAGAAAAAAAATGCACCTTGGTCTGACACCATTCTGTCTTTCCATCTTCTACTGTGACAGTGACTTCATATCCACAATATAGTTTATGAATCAAGATAATCAAGGCCTGAGACAAGCATATTTCTTTAAAGAAAACAAACTTTTCAAGATCCACTTAAAGGCTTTACTGTAATGTATAAAACATAGACCAACCTACTCCAGTATCCAACAAATGTTCACAATTAGATCTCAAGTGCCTCTTCTTTTTCTGAATCCAGCTTGAACATCTGACATTTCTTGCTCTGTATAAGGTAGAAGCCTCTGTTGCAGGTCCTTAAACATCACTTTTCTTGTGTGAGAAATTAGATCAATGGTGCTATAATTACTGCACTCCTTGTCATCTCCTTTCTTGGAGATTGGGATGTATATCGAACTTTTCCAATCTTTTGTTTTGTTTTTCATATTTGCTGACATATTCTTGTTAGACATTTGACAGATTCAGTCTCTGTGGCTTGAAATAATTCTATTGGTATCTCATCTACCCCTGGTGATTTATTTCTTCCCAATATTTTCAGGGCATTTTCTGCTTTGCTTTCTAGAGTTACAGGTTCTTACTTATTGGAATCTTCTTCAGAGGCATGTGTCATCCTTTTGTCTCTTCTGTTTTCAGTATACTGTTTCCACCTTCTCTCTATTTTCTCCTGGTCAGATTATGCGCTTCTTTGTTGCTTATTCATCATTTGTAATCTAAGTTTGAATTTCCCTTTTATTTCTTGCATTTTCTAGTAGAGATCTCTGTTGGTTTTTTTGTTGTTGTTGTTCTATTTTTTTAATGTTGATTATTGTAATAGTTCTCCTTATCTCTGTGTGATAGTCATTGAAAAGCTGTATTCAGGATTTTAACCCTGCTTTAGACATCTTTAACTTTTGCCTCTCACCCATCTTTAACAATTTTTAGTGTTGTTGTTTTTTTTTCTGTCATCTGTTTCAATTTTTTCTTCTTTTTACTTCCAGCATTGTCTTTTTGCATTCCTCCCTAATAACATTTCTAGTTTTGGTCCACAGTTCTTCTGGTTCTCAGTTAATTAAGTTTAACAGTGCAAATCTGTTTTTTTATGGGGACTTTAATGCATCCAGAATGCTATTTACATTATATTGCGTCACTCATATTCTCTTAATGCTCTTCTTGAGCTTTACTTTAATATTTGATATTGACAGTTTGTGGTCAGTACCATAATCTGCTCCTGTTCTTGTTTTGGCAGAGAGAATACAGTTTGTATATCTCTAGCTTTCACTTACATAGTCTATATGATTTCTCTATAGGACATTTGGTGATGTCCATGTATACAGCCATCTGGTTTTCTGAAATGTGTTTGTGATGGACAAGTTTTTGCCTTCACAGAAATTCACGAGCCTGTTTCCTGCATCATTTCTGACCCCTAGTCCAAAATTTCCAACAACAATGGAATCTGCTTTTTCTACTTTTGTGGTCCAGTCACCTATGTTACCAGCATGTATTGTTTTGGTGTGTGATCAATTTCTTTTTGGATGATTGTGTAAAAACTTTCAGTTTCATTTTCTGCCTCTGTAGTTGGAGCATAGACTTGGATGGTAATTATACTAATAGGTTTTCCTAGAAGTCTGATTGATATTATTAAGTCAGCCCTTACATTGTAGCTCCTAGTAGCCTGTACCAGTATTGCCTTAGTATTAAAGCCACTACATTTCTTCTGAGTTTGTCATTTTCAAAGTAGGACACTTTGATATTGCCTGACTGGAAATGTCTCATTCCAGTCCATTTTAGTTTGTTTAACACCAAGTACTGCAATGTTTAGACATTCCATTTCTTATTTTGTTCTTTGAAATCCCATGTTCTGAATGTATATGTTGTCCAGCATTGTACTTTTCTTTGACCTTTGTGCACATCAGCTACTAGATGTCCTTCCTGCTTTGTTTTAGTTTTGTCATTAGCAGTGATGCTATTTGTACTTGTTCATTGCTCTTTTCCAGTAACTGTTTGAGTGTTTTCTACCTGGGAGACTCATCTTTCAGTACAATCTCATATTTGTTTTGGATTGTCTCATAGGATTTTCATGATAAGATGGAAAAAAAAGAATAAGAAAAGAAAACACAGCAGTGGTTTACCATTGTCTTTTGCTGTTCAATATGTGAGTCCAAACTACATGTTCTCAGATCCATAGTGTCTCAGTCACCAAACGCCTGTAAAATGTAAGCACCCCTGCAGTATTACATGTATGCATTTTACAACCTGTGTTATTCTCTCATGTCCCTTTATTGTTTCTTCCACAGAAAGGCATAAATGTGATAATTTTTTTCTATGTGTTGCAAAAACCACCCTTCTCAACATACACTGTAAATTTGGTTGAAAAGCCAGTGAAAGCTTTGGTGTTTCATTTGTAGGCAGCTTTAATATCCTACCTGTCATCACTGGGTGTTATCAGTGATGGAGTAAGTCTTTGAAGAGGACAAATAGGAGGTGTTTATAAGGTTTGACATTAATTTTGATAGAAGTTTAAGAATTTTTTAATGTTAAAAATTCAAATTTTAAAAGAAATTACACATAGGAATAGCATACTCATATTCTTTATAGTCTTCTGTTTTTTTTTTTTTCAAAATAGTTAATCTTAATTCTGACATTTATAATGTAATGTAATAACCTCTTATAATGCCTCATTGGCTATATTATGCCTAATAGCACTTCAGTGAAATAAAAAAGTTTTGGTATGGTTTTGAAACATATTTTTGCAGATGTTGGTAATTATGTAGATTTAGAAATTAAGTTGAACTTTTGTCCCCAAAGCTTTTGGATCTCTATCATAGGATGAAGTGCATTTTTAGTTGTATATGAGGAATCCTTAGTGTATTGGTATCTTTGTCTCAGAGTATATAAACTCTCAGTTAATGTTCTAAAGAAGAGGAAGAATTTTATTCAACTGGATTGGGGAAATTTCATGCTATAATAAAACTGTTCTCCAGTATGGAATTCATTTACTTTTCAAATAACATAGCCAATAATTAGAGACCTAAAAGCAGTAATCTTACAAATAACTTAGTGCTTTCTAATAGTACATTTACCTCATAAAGGTGACTATTTTCTGCTCTAAGCCATTTTGCAACCCAGGTTTTCCTTTGGCAAGGTAACTTACATTATTATTGTAGGAGAAATGAAGGTTTTGTTGAATCAGAAAGTGACCCAGAAAAGACCTGCCCACAGTCCAGCTGCGTGTTAGCTGGGAAGAAGTTGTTAGGTGACTTTAAAGAATAAAGCATGCACTCTTCCTTTTAAGAGATACTGGGAACTGGGTCTGTTTTGTCCTCTTTTCTGTGATTAGAAAGCCATCTTGTAGTGAAGATTTAGACAGCATCCCACAAATTTTTCTGCCCCAAGATTTTTTGCTGATGGTTCACTTGAAATGTTAGTTGTGTCAGGAGTTGATAGAGGTGCTTTTTCTCTCTCCACTCTTTCTGTTAACAAAAATAGATTGGACGAGTCAGGGAATGCAAGAAATAGTCTCAGAAGTAGCAAGGCTACAAAAAGGATTCAGAAGAATGTCTTTTAGGGTATTAAAGAAGACTTTATTTTATGAGCTCCCCAAAATTTCAGGAGAATCTAGTTTGCTTTTCTTAGGGATCTATATCATTGATTAGATGAGCAAAGCTTGTGTCACTTATAACCGATTTTTGTGAATGATCTTTCTTCTCATTCCTTCTCTTCCTACAGCCTCTCTTCCTCCATGTATATCTCTATCTCTTTATTTTTATATCCACCTCTGTCTTTATCTCTATCTCTCTTTACCATTAACAGCACCTGGGATGTGTGCTGGGTTGTTAAATACACATTTTAAAGTAAGAGAAATACCTTATATGTATGAGGCACTTAAAATTGCTAAATAACTATGTAGATAAATGAAATTATAGCTCTAAAATTATCAAAAGGATCTAGAACACATGGAACTATAATCTTATACAGTACATTGAAAAAGTTCTGTGGAAACTTAATAAGTACAGACATAAATCAAAACAATTTATGTTGCACTTATACCAATTGTTTAGTAAATTAATGTAAATTACATATGAATACAAGGGAACTAGTTTCTGCTCAAAGAGTACCTAATTTAACCTTCAGTATCCAGATGTGAGTCTCAATATTTATGGAGTGCCCACAGAGAATATAACACAGTACTTGAGGCTGGAAGTGTATTGGGGAACATGTTTTGTTAAATGCATAATAGATCTATGGGAAATGTAAAATGATCATTAACTTAAACAATGTTTTTTACTAAAGGATTTATTTGATTGCTTTAGATTACCTTTAAGAATGCAATAGAACATATAAATATAGAAAGCTTTAAAGTGAAGTTGGGAGGAAAGTAAAGACTATTGTAACATTGCACCTTATTGTTATTTAATTAACAATAGCAATGCCATTTTTTTTTTTTTTGGTACAGGCTCTGAAAAATGGCTGATGGTTTGCATATCACCTCAGAGTATTTCTATGGAGTTCTGGGATAATTCATTCAGAGCCATTCTGAATTTAAACTTGTAACTGCAATTACTGGTACCAAGAGGTGTGTGTATACTCCCTCAAAGAATGAAATAAGTCAGATGGAAAAGTCAGGAACCGTATGATTTCACTTATATGTGGGATATAAAACGACAAGCAACAAACAAATAAATAAACAAACAAAATAAGCAATCAAACAAAAATACATAGACACCGACAACAGTTGGTGGTTATCAGAGGGAAAAGGGGAGACAGGGAGATAGAAAAGAGTAAAAGGGGTCAAATATATGGTGACAGAAGGAAACTTGACTTTAGGTGGGAAACATACAATACTATATACAGATTATATATTGTAGACTTGTACACTTGAAACCTATATCATTTTATTAACCAATGTCACTCCAATAAATTTAGTTAAAAAAAAAGAAAATGAAAAGACGAGGAAAAAAAAAAGAAATAGGAAGCCGCCTCCTCTCTGTGTTAGTGTCCAGAGTCCACACTCACTGGGTATTAAATCTGATGCCAAAATCACGAGTTTCCTTAGCCACCGTATAGCTGTTTTGGGGACTGCCAGAAAAAGTAGGTCTCCTACTAGGAAAGCCTAAGAAGTAAGTGTCAGCTGCTCCAGTATGGAAAAGTGGATCCCAGAGACAGATGTTCTCCATAATAGAAACATACCTAGTTTCTATTCTTGGTATCTTGCTATTCTTGATTATTTGTGTAGAGGGTTAATATTTTAGTATAGCCACATTCAGATTTTTTGTGTTTAACGGTATATACTTAGATCACATGTCATATAGTTTTAGTACTAATTAAATATTAATACTCAGTGTGAAAAATAGTAAGCATAAGTGGTCTCAATATTATGGGTAAATAGCTAGTGCAATTTGACAATTTTAATCGATTTTATTTAGTCATTCAACATTTTTCAGGTACCAGATATTCTGCAAAGACCTGGAAATACAAAGATAATGTCATAATTTCTGCCTTAACGCAATAAATTTAGTGGGAAAGGCTGTTAGTCAATCATTAAAGCTCATTGGGAAGGTCAACTTGATTGAGAAAATGTCTGCTTTTTCTTATCTAACTAAGAATATTTTTGGATAGTTTCAGAAGTAATTTACTTAGTTTTAAAATAGGTTATGTCTGCTAGGTGTCAAGCTCTGTGCTACTGTATACCTTAAAACAAACACTAAGGAAAAAAAATAAACCATAAATTTAGTCATTGAAATCTCCTTATAAGTCTCTTTTTAATTAAGGGTTTATGTGGGGATAGAAAATTTTGGACATTTGCAGACAAATTGTACAATTTAAAAAAGTATATGGCAATAAAAATGCTTCTTTACTGGAAAGGATTTTTATGCATCACAAGATTATTTGACCTGTCAATCCAATTTTAGGAAGTAATAAAAAGAAATTTTATGTAAATAATAGAATTGATCAGAGTCCAAAAGAGATTGTCTTGAAATTATCAATTAGACCTACATCGACAGAGTAGTTTTTCCTTCTTGTGACAGATACTAATAAAGCCTGCTGTTCTTTGACAGGTTAAATGAAACAGGCATCTGTGGTTTTGAATTAAAAGCTACTAATTTAGCAGGTGCAGGAATCAGACGGAATTTCCAAGGATAATTTATAAACTGGGTGGGGAATGGACCTATTTTCTTCTTTATAATACAATTGAAAATATCAATTAGTGTAACTATGTTTATATCCTTTAAAGTCTTGATCTAGCTTATACAGTTTCTAAGAGGAGAATTAAGATGCATGAACTTATCCTCTAAAAAAGATAACTAGATATTTTTTATGTTCACTGAGATTAAAAGAAAAGGAAAACATCTTGAATTGTAGAAGGATGAAATTAGTTTAGACACAAAAAAAAGAAATTCTTGATAGCATTAAATCCAGAACTGGCTATCAAAAGAGGTTATAAGTTTTTCTTCCTGGGTGCGTTTTAAGAATGTAATAGATGGTAACTCAACATGGATAGTTTATGTAAAGCCATTTCTTGAAGGGTAGATAAAAAATGATTTCCTGAGGTCAGTACTACTCCATAATTCTGTGCTTCTTTTTTATCCATTTAAAAATTTGTTCTATAAATTGCTTGTTCACTTTTAGTAAATTGCTGTATTTCCTAGAGTGAAGGTTGAATAAAAATTCTCATAAATTCAGTGATGCTATACTGTGGAAAAGAGGTATGGGTTAAGTATGAAAATATTAAATTCTGTCAGCTCTTCATGATCTCCATCCACTAGGGCTTTAAAATTTTTTCATTCACTCTGTTTAATTAGGTATCCCAGACATAAATAAGACTTTTATTTACTGTAATGAAGCAGTACCCAAAAGAAAAAGATTTTGAGTGAAAGCAGTTATTTCTTGCCCTAAAGACTATATAAGAACCAACAAGCTTAGGACTTAGCCTTAGGTTGATCTACTGAAAGATATCAAGAAACACATGAAAGTTCTGCAGTGTTAAAGGCTAAAAAAGAGAGATATCTTTCTATCATTTTCTGAGCCAAAACATTTAAAGTTTTCTTTATAGTTTATACTTTATTTGGTGATCACAACAAAATATAAATTCAAAAGCACATTAAATGTCTCAAAATAATTCTTCAAAAAATATATTTTTTGCTCTAATCGTTGTTAAGACCTAATTCTTTTAAGTATTATTTTAGTTATGAGAACAACTGTTAAAAGAAAACTACACGTTGGCTTATGTGATTGTAACAACAGTTTCAAAAGCTAACAATTGTTAGTCAAACTAAAGTCAAAACAAGGGATATATGAGAAACTGAAAGAGAAACCGTAATCAATGAGTATCAGAGAAAGCTTACAAATAAATAATGATGCCTCAGTCTAAATCTTTAAAAGAAAAAAACAATGCAGAAATGATTCAAAAGAAGAATAAGTGTTAACTTTTTCAATACTTTGGCTAGGGTTGAAGCAGAAGTAATCCCTCAAAGATATTAAAATTAGATTTATGCCAGTATTTACGAATGGGACACAGATGGGTAGATCACATTGCTTCTACCGTCTTGTTGCAGATGTTTGGTGATATTGTTTAAATTCAAATATTTTCTCGTTAAATACTCTGAGTGGGGTTTTCATTTAACATTACATTTGAAATTAGCTAGAATACTGTTTTCAATCTCAGCATCCTGGGTTTTCTTGAATTTTCATTGTTGCCTTTCTATCTCTTTGTATTTACAGTTGAAAAGTTGATGCCAAATTTTGTAAAACATGTTCTCTTTCATGCTGAGATCTTTTTTGCCAACAGTCTCCCTGGAGCGGGTGCTTTAGTAATAAACCCTGAAAATGGGAACTGATAATGGAAATACTGGCAGCCCTTTATACAACAGGGGTGCTAGCCTGTGTTTCTGTAATTAGGAATGTGATTAGAAATAAGAGATGCTTTTGGTCTTCAATTTCAAGCCATGAAATGATGGGATTTGAGTTTGTCTCACTTTTGGCAGATGATAAATTTCAGTCACATTGCAGCTTTCTCATTCTGGTCACAGAGTCTTTTCTTTGAATATGTTTTCCAAGCAAATACTAACTGTGCTTTCGTATTGTGTTGGTAACCATGACTTCATTTTTAAATATAAGTCTTCCTCTGATTGTCTTCTTGGTGTTTTCAGTTTTCATTCTCTTATTTCTGCCCACCATTTCCAGAGTTGAGTGTCTTCCCATCGGTGCTATAAAGCACAAATAAAAAATAATAATAGTAATATTTACCAAAATATTTCTCATTTAATTTAAGAGAATTAAATGAGAAATACAGTATAGTATACAGTACACAATAAGTATTTTGGTAAGTATTTACCAAAATAAGTATTTAAGTATTTTGGTGAGTCCTATGAAGTTCATACTACTATTTCCCCCATTTTATAAATGAGGGAAGCACAATCTTGTATTTAAAAAATAATCAAGTCTGTATTCCCTATCACTGTGATATGTCACCACCCTATATTATAAAGTGCTCTATCTAGGGGTAACCTTTTTACTTAAGTCAACATTAATCTCCTTTGTCATTCATTCATACTCATCTTCTTTCATTTGACAAATACTAATTGACGCCAGACATTGTGCAAGGCTCTGGGAACGCAGATGTGAATGAGTCTAGCCCCTGCCCTTGAAACGCTTATGGATGACTTAAATAAATATTAACAGTGCCTGAGACAATGGATACCAAAAAGTGCACCATGTCATCCCAGGTAGTGCAGCAAATGCACAGGGTTGCTACACAATATTAAAATTTTTATGGGAAACACAGCAACATCTATTAGATATTACATGAATTGCTTTCAATTTATGTATACTTTTAAATGGCTATTAAATTAATAAATACTTCTTGAGGTGTTTAGATTTAACCATTTAATAAATAGTACTAACTCTTCAGAATATTTTTTGGCCTAGAATAGTACGGAAAAAAGTACTAATTACACCATGGATAGAGAAAGTTTGGGAATTTCTGACCTATGGGAGGCAGTTTGAGATTTCCATCAGAACAATTTAAAGTATCCAACAAACAAAACTGAACTAAGGAACTATTATTGGAACTAAGAGAACAAAATGAGACAGTAAATTTGATTATGAAAGTGATATCCAATTGAATATACAGAAATACTTGCATATTTTCCTCACAAAGATATTTAAATCAATCTCATTTAAATGAGCTTGACTGGCTTCAGGATAATAGTTAATTTGAATTCAGATTATGAAAGTTTTCTAGGAAATAGGTCAAAATGCTTTTCATTTAGTGATCTAATTATGTAATTTGGCTTATGTCTAAATAATAAAAGCATAATGGGCTATCAATTTTATTAATTTGAAGATGGCATTTTTTGATGCTTTATTCTATTGCTTTTAACCTTAGGCAAACTGAATGTACTGCATAAGAAGAGCATATTATGCTGTCACCTTAAGAATATATGATTATAGCATCTCAGTGGATGGGTAGACATCTCATAGAAAAATAACTGTAAATCTGAGGGAAAGACGTATTTGACAGTTCAATGTCTACACACTTCTACTTTCCTCTAGTTTGAATTGCCGCAAGCCTCTCTATAATTTGAGGCCTAGAGCATGTTGAAATTGTTAGCAATGTTCCCTTAACTACATTCTCATAAAAAGATGATTATGTGATGCTAAGAGGATTTGTTGACATGAAGGAGAATTTTTATTGCAGAAGTCTGCTTTCAAGGAAAAAAAAAAGAGAATCAATGAAAAATAGCAGTTGGATCATTTTCTAGAATATTAGAGAGATTACCACTGGGACTTGCTCCCATTATCTCAGAGCTAAGACATAACTATACTTTTCATATCACCAAGTGAGGGAGTGAAGGATGAGAAAATGTGAATGATCCATTAGGGAGAACCTATGTACGAGAGAATGATACTAATGAAATATAGGATTACATGTAAGGTCTGTATATCCAAGTGTAAAGGGTAGGATGGTGTCATAAAAAAAAAAAAGTTCACTTTGACTAACAGAAGATCTTGATTCAGCATTGTTTCTGCCTTTTATTTAGATATATGACCTTAACCTTTTACTTAACCTTGTTGAACCTGTTTCCACAACTTCGAAAGACCATTGATGAATGGAGTAAATGAGGCAGTATAGGTAAAATACTCAGGGCAGAGCCTTGAATATAATAAACTTGATCAGTCACATTTGACTGCTAGTAAAAGACCGACTAATGACATACACAAAATAGAAGTTATTTTTTTTTTTCTGTTACTAAAAAAATTCTGGAAAGTTCCAGTCCTCATCTGGTAAAGTATCTTCATAATTTCATTAGCATTCTGCTTTCTGCTTCATCTTCCTTAGCACTGGACTTTCAAGATCTCATTCTAGTTCAAAAGGGTACAGAAGCTCTAACTATCATACTCAGATTCGAGGCAAGATGAGGGGGGGATGGAGTATGTGACAACTGTCAATGCTGCTTTAGGTGAGATTTTCTGAAGATTCTGTCCAACAACTTGTTATATTTCTTTAGTTGTAACTTAATGACGTGGCATAACTAGCCTGAAAAAGTTTGCCCCTTAGCAGGGCACATGAATTTCTGAAATTAAACAAGATCTTGTTAGAGAGTCCTCTTAGAATGAAGAGAAGAATAAGGAACTCATGGTCTCTCCCATAAGCTCTCTATCTTACCCATTTAATATGAACCTTTATTTCTTCACCTCTAAACTGATTATAATAATATCTGCTTTTTTGGATTGATGAGATGATTAAATGTGATTATATATGCCAAGGTTACAGTCATCATTTATTGAATAAATAATTAAGCGTTAATGGTTAAATTCTAAGGTATCCTTTAGGATCTACTGTGTCTCTTTAAATTACTCTGATTTTTAAATCTCTAGTCAACTTCATGAATATTGTTGATGCTTTTATCAGAAATTACCTTTTATATTAACATTCTTATATATACTTTCTGACTGATTCAGTGATCTTAATGGATTTTTTTATAAGAAGATTTTCAGATTCTCCTCCTACTATGTAAATAAGTGCTTAATTACTTCATACAAAACTTTATAAAGTACAACCAAATACTTGGAAAATAGGATAATCCATTTAGGTGTAAATTTGGATTTCCATTATATTTAACACAAAATAATGAAAATTAGAATAAAATTTATGCTAACATTTTACTGAGCATAGTTTAAAATGCTCAGGAAACACTTAGCTATCTTATTTTAAGGTTTTTAAAAAATATTTTACATTTGTTTAAAATTTCACATTTCTACATATTCCTAATGTTTCATTTCCTCATAATAATAATTCTGTAACTTTATATATTTTTTTTAAAGTTAGCTGGGAAATAAGAACTGCTCAAGGAGCCACAGACCACTTTAGAATTATTATATAAATTCTGTTCTTCTAGGTCCAGTGCACATTTCATTCCATAACAGTCATCTCCATTTGGAACATGATATATAAAATCGTTGGCACCATATGGATATTGGACTGCACTGATCCTTTGTCATAAACCTAAACTGTTAATTTCAACATATTTAATAGTTACCTGGATTATAATCTGTAAAAGGCAGAATTATGATTATTTCTCATATGTGACTTTGAGAGTGCTTTGTTATTAGTCATTCAAACATTTTTGAGTGCTATATTTACTTTTTCAGGCTACTAGTCATTAAGTAGGATTATTTGAATTTAAGTAGTTTATTTGAAACACTATTATGTCTTGATGTTCACATTGCTGTTGTTTATCGACATTCTTTTTCAGAAAGTCTTTCTGTTGATAACATTTTCATATAAATTCTTAGGTAGTGAATATTCATAGGTAGAATAATCTAAATGCTATCTTCAGAAATATATTTTTATATGATATTTGATTTAATGGCTATAAATTAAAAATTTAAGTTATTTCCTTTTATTGTCCATAGATGGTATTCATACCATGACTAAAAATAAAGACCCTTAATATATTAAAAAGTTGATATCTTTTTGAAGTATTTTGTTTTCATAAAACAAAACTAACCTGAAAAATTTTCCAAAGTGGTAAGAAAAATTTTTGTAAAATTTGGAAAAAAAAATTTTTCAAACATTAGAAATCATTTTTTATAATCTGTGGTAAGAAAAATTTTGTAAAATTTGAAAAAAATTTTTAAACATTAGAAACCATTTTTTTATCTAAAGAAAATAATCTGACATGAATACATATTTTGGATGCTTACATATTTTCATCGAAATTTATTTATACTTGTGAAATATATTATGCTGGAAAATGATGCAAAACTATATAAAGAGCTAATCACCATTATGGTTTATAAAAAGATACCACACAAACACACACACACGGACACACACGTACCTGTACACACACACACACACTTTATTTGGAAAAGACTATAACACTATCCTCTCAATGTTAGTATCTTTAAGTGCTGGAATGGAAGTTAGGTAATTTTATCATTTATGCTTTTATTATTTTTCAAAGCTCCTTTAATTAAAAGGCATTCAAATACAAAGTGAAAGGATAAAAAATGTTTAATTTGGTTGATTCAAAAATATTTACTGAGTATGACTAGATATCCCTATTCATATATACAGCTATAGAATTAATTTTGTAATCTGACCAAAATGGAGATTATGCATTAGCTTGGATCTTTCTATAATTTACTATCTAGTTCCTTTTGTGAGACTACTTCCTTAAGAAAAGATTTAGTAATGGGATTTTGGATCAAAGGCTAAAGTCAGTTTTAAGTTCGAACACACTAATTTTTTTCATACCTTAATAATTTTGAATGTTGTAATTGATTTTATCTTTATCTGCTTGATATGGGAATGATTAGTCTTATTTTCAGTTCTATTCTTTGGATAAAATGAGATTGAACTACATTTAATTAATTTACCAGAGTTTTTATGAATTACCTGTTTCATATTTGCCTGATTTTCTATTAGTGTGTTGGGTTTTTATCTATTGTTTTATAAAAGTTCTTTGTGTATTATACCCTTTCTGTCAAGTGTTTTCCCTTTTTTATTTTCTCCTTTCTATTTTAAAGCCTTACTTATAGTAACCATTTTCCACACATCATTACAATTTTTTTTAAAGTAGTTAAATATGTCATGGTTAAATATATCATAATAGTTACATATTTTCACTCTTATAGAAAAGGTTTAGAAGGGCCTTTATCACCAAATAATATACAAAAAATTTACTAAGTCGTATTTTTATGGTTGAATATCTTCAATACAATTTCTTATATTTTTAGAAGTTGTTTTGCTGAAATGAATAGAGATAGAAATGATGTTCTACTTTTTGCTTTTACTTTCCAATGGACGTTCAGAATTCTTAATATTAATTTTTGAATTATAGTGTTATCTCCACTGATTTGAAAGACAAATTTTGTTATATATAATTTTCCCCTATACTTGATAATTAAAATAAATCTAGACTGTTAAAATGTGAACAGTTAACAAAAGTTATTGATTCATTATTTCACAGAACTGTTAGTACACATCTTTTACTCTCTTTAATTCATACAGTGCCAACAGATTAAGAGCCTGCTCGGTACTAGATAGTCATAGTTCATGGTCTCTGACTTCAAGAATCTTAAAATTGAGACTATTTATATTTACCTGCAAATTAACAAGTATGAATCTCTCAGATGAAGATTTGTTTTTGATAGAATATTAGAATAACGAAGCAATGAATAAATTATTTTAAGAAAGATTGTGAAGAGAAAAGTTTTCTCCTTACAGCTTGTTAAAAAAGAAACTTTCATTCCTCAAGTAGTTGAAAATACGAGTCATAGAGTATTACTGCTGAAAATGATCTTAAAGATTGTTTGTTTCTACCCCCATATTTTATATGTAAGAAAACTGTTACCCAAAATAATAAATGACTAAATCAAGATCACATTTTGAGCTACTTTCAGAGGTTGAATTAGAACCTAGATTCCAAAATGGTCCTTTCATTTTGGTTTATCAAGTCATTTCCATGGTATGAGAAAAGATTCACGGTGACAAAGCTATTATTGTTTCCTCCTCTTCTAACATTTTATAGCACTATTACATTATTTCTGAAAGTTAACCATGTTTTATTGTGCATTATAGAATTCTCTTTTCTCTCATCTCCCATATCTCTCTGTTCTAATTCAATGATTTTCTCTTTAAGCATATTGGTTCTCTTCACTGTGAGATTAATTCTTCTGTCTTCTATGTACTCTGATTTAGAACATATTTCGGGATATTTCTATGGAAATATGACTCATATTTTTTCTTCCCGTGTTCACTTGTAAGATTTCTGATAGTTTGTCTTAAAATATCTGCATAGTTGATAGAGAAAAGAGACAGGACAGACAGGATTACAAACTTAATTGTTTTTAAACTTATATTAAATCTTACTAAATAAAAAAACACTCAAAAGACAACTTTCTTTAGTCAGTCATTAATATCTGATGCACTGCACACCATTATTCTTATCACAGAAATAAATAAACATACAAGAGGTTATAATGTTACTTAAGGGGGTTTATGTTTATATTTAACAAGCTGGCCCTCTCTGCTGTGGAAAGATTAGAAACGAGAAGAGCTGTTTTTAGGATCCTAAATAAATCAGCAGTTGATTAATTAGTGGAGAATGAACTTTAGTTACCATGCTCTTAAAATGAGGGCTGAATTAGTGCTAAGAGCAGTTTATTTTTTGAAGACAGCACTAATGTTTCAGAATAGAGAAAAATAAATGGCTTGATCATTGGCTTAAGCATTTGATTTTGGGGGTTTATTCTATTTAATTCTCCTCAGTAATTCTTTAGGGGCATTGACAGAAGCACTCTTAACTTGCACACAATGTATGAAGAGTATAAAAGTGAATTTTATGATTATAATACTTTTGATACACTATATGACATATTTTTAATAAAGGATAAGTGTTAAAAACAATAATCTTTCAGGAAGCTATATTCTTTCAGATCCTAAATCTGACATCGTCTTACCTTTTTGTACTGAATAGGATAGCTCCCTTTTGCAGAGACTGTTCCTCATCTCTATTGTGTGCTTTTGTTGAGGGGCTTAGCAATCCCTTCTTACCCATTTATATAAGCATATGTTACAGAGACTGTGAGTTTTTGGGATGCAAAGCCAATGTTCAAATAAGCATGTAGTTCTTGATAAATGGGCACAAGTGACTGATTAGCTCTGGAATTCTGAAGTTGAAAGGATAGCTATTAGCATAATGTTATGCATGAGGAATGTAGTGGATGTCACTCTACAACTTTCAATATAATGCGCCATTTGGAGTAGCTTTTAAATATATTATGGTTTAGTGGTTACTTTTTAATTAGACTTTCTTATAGTATAAATGAAAGGTAATGCATTATGTATGTAATGCTTACTCATTTAAAAACCATACTACATATTTCTGAAACAAATATTATTGTAATTTTTCATTTTGCTGGTTAAAATATATTATATAAAACACCACTAAATTATGACTTTTATTATTAATCCTTGAATGACTTGCTCTAAAGTTATGACTTAGATATTTTGCAGGTATTTTGCTTTTTCAGGAAAATACAAAAGATTGCTCTTTAATTGGAGCATGTAAGAGCTGTTTAGTTCTCCTTTTTGGAGAAAACCTGGATCATACATTTTTACCATCACTCAAATCATGTTAAAATGAGTTTTAAAAAAATTGGTGTTCTAAATTTCCAACTCATTTAAAGCTAATATCATTTTGCATAAATTTGTAATATATTTATGCTTACACAATTTATCCTCACTTTTCCTAATATTTTTCACATTCAAAGCAACATGAATGGAAGAAAATTTTTAAACATTTTTATAATGATTCACTGCTCCTTTTTCAGCCTATGTTTCTCCTTTATATTCTCAACTGCTCCCTTTAGCAAGATTTTGACTTATTCCAAATTTAATATAAAATAAACAAGTCAGTTGGAGAGGGGGTGGACAGAAATTTTTATATTAATTACTTCGATAGCTCTGTTTGTGTTTACTAAAGAATTTGTTAAACCAAAAATTAGAAGTGAATTATAACCAGTATCGGAAACTGTAGTTTATCTCTAGGATGTTCTTATGTTATTTGTTTTACAATCAGGTCTGTTGGACTTCAGGTGGGACCTACCAACTCATCAAGCTGGAGTCTTCCTAACTTCCTAAATTTTTGGGGTCCAGTTTTGTAATTTCTAGTTTCCCTGGGTAAAAACAGTTATATCACTTACAGTTTCCCTGGGTAAAGAATCAGTTCATTCCACTTTCTTTCACTTTCAGGAGGTTTGAGTTTATTTGGCTCCATCTTACATGCCCCACTCCAGAAGAGCTCACCATGGTGAAAAATTCATCTGTGTGAATAATAAAGTCTAGGGAGTAACCATCCTAAGTTCCCATAGATTCCCTACATATTGTTAACATCATTTATTGGTCAGATTCTTTCTGTTTTTATTAGTTACATATCCTTTACTATATCTGGTCAAATTTGATTTATTTTATAGTATCATAAACAGTAAAATAAGCATTCATATAAAGAATAGACAGAATGGTTCAGCCAAATTCTTTCTAAAAAGCTATTCAACTATATTAACTATAAAATTCCAGTTTTAAAAATCCCCACCAAGTTTATCATACTGGGTGAGAAGAAAACAGTAGAAAAAGTAGGAGCAGCTGGATGATTATTGATTCTTTCACTCATTCTTTATGGCTAAAAGATTTTCTTTGAAGTAGAATTTAACCATCTCTGTTCTTGCAGTGGCAAAATACATTCTCCTCATCAGGTTCCTCAAATGCTGATTAATCTTTGCTTGTGGCTCTGACTATTGTTTGAAAGCAGAAAAAAAAAAAAAGAATAAAGGGTGTGTATGTGTTGTGTGTAATGGGAAACTGAATTACTTGATTTATTTTCAAAATGAGCCAGAGGAAGATAGATGAAATAGTAAAGTAAACAAGACTTAAATATATATTGCAGAATGAATATGTGTAATAGTAAGTATGTATTATATGGGGTATGAAGACTTCAGATATCTGTTTTTCACTACTTTTTCTTTTCAAATAAAGTCCTTACATAAGCTTAAATATTGATTATAACTTATTTTCTTGTCTCAGCAAATTTTTCATGACATTCGGGTTACTTGATCTGAAGGAAAACTGGCTGTGACATCTGTCAACACATTGATTTCCAGGGTTGATACAGATGGTCTGAGCTGATCTCTGGTCTCCCTCACTGATCTGTTTGTGTCCCTTCCAATGCTACTTGCTCATCCAAAGTAAATGACCTTCTGAAAGAGGACCAGTAATGAAGGGCATTTAAAAGATGTATTCACTTGATATACTTTCTAGATGTTCAAAATTTATTCAAAGATATATTAATCTGTAGAACAGGTAGATGAACTTTGGTGGTTCCTTTTTCCAGAAGCAGGAAAGTGAATAGAGAGGACTGAACTTCAAAATCCACAAACCTGCCTGAGTAGTTAATTGCCATATGACTTCAGTAAGCTACTTTATCTTTCAGACAGTCTTTTTCAACAAAATGGGTTAATAATGTCACAAAGGGTTGTTTGCAAAGACTGGACACCTTCATTAAATCAATATTTTTGGATATCAGCTATGGGCCAGGCACTATTATAGGCATTGAGGCTATAGTATTGAAAGAAACAGGTATAAAGAAATCATAAACAAATAATTAAAATATCCATGCCCTCATTGTGATTATTTTCAAGTTTGGGGAGATAGGCAATAACAAAAAAAATAGATCTGTACAATATATACTATGTATGATAGTGATAAATGCCATAGGGAGAAAAATGAAGGAAGGACAGAAGAAAGTACTGGGAAAGGGAGGGTTGCAATTTTAGGTAAAGTAATATAGAAAAGCTTCATTGATGAGATAATTTTAATCAAAGACTTAGGTGGTAAGGGAGAGGCACTAGATAGTTCATATAAAAAAATCTTAGCACAGTTGCTGGCTCAAAGTACAGTGGATATTTAATGAGTGTTAGCAAGTATTATTGTTATAAATAAATTAATCTTAGTTTTAAGAAAAGATTTTCAATGTGAAATTTGTGGTTTCACTCTGTGATCATAGAAATAGTATGCAACTGAGTTGATAGTACCAGTATTTGGTTGCTTCTCTTTTTTGTTATGTGAAAACATAATCCAAAGAATAAGTCATAGACTCAAAATCTTACTGTCAGAAAGACAACATAATTGTTTCAGATACATTTATTTTTTTCCCCAAAACTTAAAAAAATATGCCTTAAAATATTGGACTAGAAACTATTCTTTAAAGATTCATACAGAAACTGATAAAGCCAAGTGTTTTTTGCTTGTTTGTTTTCTTAGAAGAGTCTTTTAAAGTACTTAAACTTTGTTTTTACTTCATTATAGAAAGAAAGCTTAAAATAGATGAGTCTCAAACATTGACTTTTATCCATCTTGAATTTCATGGAGCATCCAGAATGATGCATCTTTCCTTTCAAATATTTATCCATCACTTCTAGACGAGTAGTGTATAAGGCAATAAATAACAGACAGATAGAACAGGAGAAAACAGTTTTTTAATGCCTTGTACTTAAACCGTCACTCTGGCAGGAAGTAATAATTGAATGCTGCATTATTTAAGGCAAGGTAATAGACTACTTCCTTTTAGAAGCAAATTACTTTGGGATCAGCTGCTTACCCTCAGACGCCAGCATTTCCTCAGTGAAAGGCTGTAGTTGTGAGGTTTGATGTGAGGTGATTGGCTACTGGGACCTAATGCTTTCTATATACACTAGAGCAGGGGTCCCCAAACCCAGGGCCAGTTAGAATCGAGACCACACAGCAGGAGGCGAGTGGAAGGCAGGCCAGTGAAGCTTCCTCTGTATTTGCCACCGCTCCTCAGCTCTATCTAGCACCATTGTCTCAGTTCCACTGCAGATCATCAGGTGTTGGATTGTCATAGGAGCACTGGTTCCTGGTGCCAAAAGGGTTGGGGACCACTGGACTAGAGTTTTTTTTTTTGAGACTTCTGGACATCATTCATCATTAAACAAAGAGTGTTGCCAAGTGTATACTTTTCCGTGTGGTAGGCAGTGGGGTGCATTATAAAAGCACAAACTTGAAACTACAATGATCTGCATTTGACTGTGCTAACTTACTAGTATGGTTCTGGATAAATAACATAATGTCCTGGGATTCAATTTCTTTGCCTGTAAAATGCAAGTAGTAATACTAACTTCATTGAGTTGCTGAGAGGGTTAGGTTAAATAATGTGCATGAAGATCTAGACCTTATTTTTTGGTGTCAACGATATTTACTACTTACAGATGATTTAAAGATCTCAATTTACAAAAAAGATATATAGGTGTTTAGCTGTTGAGATAAGAATAGGTGTTGCAATTTCTATAACCTGTTATTAAAGGGACCCAGGAAACATTAGTGCTCTGTAGTGTTCTCACTCTTCCTTTGAATTTTTTTGAAAGTCATATTGTTTGTTATCCCAAAAGATCATGTTTGACTTGAATGCTCTATATTAAGCCTCAGCCTACAAAAATGTTGTGTGTCAAATGTCTGTCCAGTTTTTAAAAATCATCTGGCCAGTATAAGAGAGCAGACTGTAGACTAACACTGCCGTGCCCATTGATAGTGTTGGTTGACTGATTTGAGACTATTTGAGTGCCCGTGTTTTAAAAATATAACTTCTACTGAATTGAATAATTACAATTTGATCTATAAAAATACACGTCCTATTCTCAGATACACTTATTTATAGTATTATTCATGATTTACTTGCTTTTGGATGGTAGTCATGATATTTTCTCCGTCAAAACTGTAAAATCTGACTTTCATCTTCTCTTTCTAGCAGCAGTTGTTAGTTTGGTCTGTAGGTTAATAGCACAAGGTGGGCCAATAAATAGAAAATAAAATTACTTGTTGTGCTCTTCACTTTTTAATTTTCTTATTGTGGATAGACATTTTTATAGGTGAATGAGGTTTACTTTTTCCACTTTTACTCCATGTTAAAATAATTTTACCATTTTTCTTGATGTTCCATGAACTTAAATTTGACAGTATTTATAATAGCCTTTCAAATTGTTATAGGAGCACACAGTTTTATTTTCAATGTTTTTGGGGATTTTAATCACTTTTTAAATTCTTAATTATGAAGATTTTATAAAATTAAACTTTATTTGATTTCCCCTATTAATATTATTTTGAACACTATTGACAAAAATATGACATTCCTGCAAACATTAATCTTTTGAACGTGTAAACATTTGAGAATTTCTATATTAATTTTTTATGTATAATGCTCTCCGATTTTATGTCCAATGCATGTTTCTTTTCACGACAATTTATTTTGAAGATCAAGGTTAAAATCATTGGCATCATGTGGAGATTGGATTACACTGATCTTATACCATAAACCTAAACTGTTAATTTCAGCAAATTAATAGTTAATTACTTGGATTGCTAACACTGAAAAGCAAGGTTCATGTTTTTTTTCCGTGCCCCCGCCCCCACCCCGTGGCTTTGAAAACGCCTGGTTACTCAAACGTTTTTTGGTGCTATCTACTTATTTACTTTTACAAGTTATTAACTATTAAGTAGGGTTATTTTTAATTAAGTAGGTTATTTAAAATTAATCAGTTTGGAACAGTGTTAGATTTTGGTTTTCACATTGATACTGTTTATTTTACCAAAGGATATTATATTTTGCAGTCTGTGTAGAAAGGTTTTACCTATTGATAACATTTTTTGTGGAATCTGAAGGAGTGAATAATCATAGAAAGAATGAATTAGATAATATTCTCAGAACTCTATCGCTATTAAATTTCTGTGATTTAATGGACAGATTTTCAAATTATTTTTTTTACTGTCCATCAAATAAATATCATCACTGAAAACAGCCAGTGAAATATTAAAATGCAAGTATTATTATTTTTATCTTGAAGGCATTTTGTTTTTATAAAAAATAATCTGAAAAAAAATACACGTAGTTAAAAAAAGCAGCAAGAAAACCAGTTTCCCTTAGCCTATGTAATCAGAAAGCAACACAATTTATATTAATGTTTATTGAAAGATATTTATATTTCTTAAGAGTATCCAAATATGGGAATAGTTAAAGTTTACAGCATATCCACATATTGGACATTACACAACTTTTAAGAATATTTTATAAGATTAGTTTATGACAGAGGAAATGTTCACAATATAATGCTATGTTAAAAATACATAACTATATATTCACTTTGATCTGAGTTTTGAGTTGTAAAAATATACACATGCATGAATATAGATACATATGCGTGTACATATTTCAGGATTTAATAAATATGGATATTACTTAATTTTCTCTGCTATTTCTATTCTTTCAAATCATGTTTATAAACATTAAGGTTTTGCAAATTATATCTATTCTCAAATATCAGTAATTTTTTAAGCATGTGAATGTTTGATCTTGGTGATTCTTTTATGAGTGGTGTGTCAGAGAGAATCAAAATGGTTAGTTTGTTCTTAAGCTACTAAACATTTAAAGTGCTCATATTTCTTTATGTAAAATAAAGAAATAAGTATCAGTAAAACACATTAACAGTTGTGTTTTCAAATAAAATTGTTGTAACAGGGTGATGATTGAATTTCACACCTTCATACAGGCTGCCTTTTATTGCAGTATAGATGAAATCTAAATAAAAATATTTGCTGTGGTTTTGCTTATTCAAATGCACAGTATGAGCTTATTGCATTATTTTAATCACAATGGCAAGATTTTAGGGCTTTTCTGCATGGCCTTCATGCAGTAGATAATTATGGAGTGTCTAGTTTGTATCAGGCTCTTTGGTAGGCCATGGAGATAATAAAAATAATAAGAAATTTTTTTTTTCTTTTTTTTCTGTTAGAGAATTTAGTGAAGAGCAATTTTGCAATATAGTGTGTCATTATTAATATAATATAGGAAGCTTTGGGACAAAGGAACCTAACTCTGGCTGAGATTGTCAAGGAAGGCTAAACAGAGCAATGCATCTGAGCCCAGGCTGGAAATAGGAGTCAAGAAAGAAGAAGAGATTAAAGGGCATTTTCCACACAGAAGACTACATGAACCAAAATGTAACTATGGCAATTGGAGAAATTACAGAAGGAAGATCAGGCTTAAAAACAAAACAAAACAAAAAGCCTGGTAATATTATGTTAACAGTATGAGCATACTTAATTAAGGAGACTATTTAAGAATATCAGTTTATAGTCATAATAAAGGTAACTGTAAAAATATGCTTTTGCATCTACACAGTATTCAGAAATAGTGAATAAATTGTTCCACATGAATTTTCTAATAAATGTTTACGAAGGGATACTTTATTAATTCTTGATAAATATAGTTCATATTTTTGCTTCATTAAACAAACATGTCTTTCCCCCTTTGTCCATTTTGCTTTTTTTGGAGTTTTCGGACTTTGTGTACTATTTAGATCGATAGAACTATTTGTCCTTTCTTTCAATGGCTCCAAATTGCTTTATTTTTGTAGTTCTTATGACTTTTTTAAACTTTATTTTCTCCTTCCAGATAAGACGTCCTGAACCTATTTCTAATAGTCTTCTGACCTAACGTCTTCGACATAGTCAACTTCAGAATTTATGACAACTCCTTTGGCTAATTAAAAATCTTTGTCACTTATTTACTAGGTTGCTTAATTAAGGTTGTGGAGCATTATAGTACACATTAATTCTAGATAATTTTAATGTTTATTTTTTAAACTTTGTCCTTTTGCATAATATAGTAAGTTTATATATTATTGAGTTCTTTCATATGATGACACTTTTCATATCATTCAATAAAGAAGGAAATCAAACTAGGACCCAGGGGTTCCCTTAAAGGAATTTTGAAAAATTATATACTTTTCATTTTAAAATTCACATTTAAATATTTCATCATAAGCTTTATTCTTGCAAAAGTTGTAATTTCTTTTTAATATCATCATTAATTATATCCAATGGAATCTAAATATCATAATTTACATAGATGACATTCACCATCATCTACGTAAAAACACTTGAGCAGGTTTTTTATTATGTAGAACATTTACATCTTTTATTTTTCATCTTGAAATCATGTTAAGCAATGTGTTTAGAGTCCTGAAGTGTGTATACTTAACTTCCCTCCATTACCTCTCAGACTGTCCTTTTATAACCTCTTCTCAAGGTTGGCTTATTACTTGTAAATCTTTAAAAATGTGTCATGGGGAGGAGAGGCTGGCATACACTCTGATTTAGTTTATAAATGTCATAAAGATCCTGGAGCGCTGCTGCTGCTTCTTCTTCTTTTTTTTTTTTTTTTGAAATGTCATAAAGATCCTGGAGCGCTGCTTCTTCTTCTTCTTCTTCTTCTTCTTTTTTTTTTTTAAGAGAAGTAAGCTTATATTTATGTGTTTCACAAATAAAGCTGGCTGTGTAAGTGCTTCTTAATCATGGTTGCCCATCAGCATTACCTGAGCAGCAACTTGGCTCCCAAACCCCTGTTCTTACTACCCCTGCCCTTAACCGCCTCTCCTGTGGACAGATGTGCCCTGCAGGGTACCCATTCAGAAAAGAGAGAATCGGCTCCTCATTAGCACTGCTTCAGAGAGGAGATACAAGAGGTTTCCAAGCCTCGAAGGCTGCGTGGTCCCAGGGAGTCCTGGGAGAATGTGTCCAGGGAACTAGTCACTTGCTGTCTGTGATATCTCTGAACAGGCAAAGCCCCCAGGCCATTTTTATAAAGACCTGATTTGTATGTGGGAGGAGGAAAAGGTAGTTCTACTTGTAAGGTAAACTTTTGCTCCCTTTTCCCTTTTATTCTGGAAAAAAAAAAAAAAAAGCACCCAAGGAGAAGCTATTAAAAAATGCACACTGAAAGATAGCATATCCAGCCCATGACCTAAACTCCTTAAGTCAGGATCACTTGCAGTGTGTACTGTAAGCTAACTGTGATTCTGCCTCCTTTTCCCTGAGTTAAGAACCATTGTCATATTGCTTTATGTCTGGATGGCTTGTTTCAGTTAAAAAAAAAATTATATTGTGTGACTTCAAAATAAAATATCATTTTATTGTCTTGAAAATATAATTTTAAGAAAAAAAATTATTAATAATAGTGTGTCCTCATTCAAGATTTGTGCAATGGTTCTTGTAATGCCAGGCACTGTTTTCAGCCTGGGAAGTAGATTCCCTGCTCTCATAAAGATTATATTCTAGTGGCAATGGGATGGCTAGGTATATTGTCGAAGGAGACAATATACAAGTAAACAAATAGGTAATTAAGGCAATCATAGATACTGAAATTGTTTGAAGAAAGGAAAACAGAATGACCACAAAATGTTGACTTTGAAACATTAGAAATTTTCTATACAATGATTTAGTTTCCTTGCTGTGCACTGCTTTTGGCAGTACTGCTTTTATTGAGTATGCATAGTCAAAATAAGAACTCACTTCTAAGTGCTTGGTATCTAAGGGTTGCAATATCATATTGCTATTTAGATACAACAGTGAAGTCACAGGTGGCCAAATGATTTTTAACCTTGAACTTAAAAGTAGTTAAAGTAAGCAGAATATATAATGAAGAATACATGGAATGAGGACAGGATGAAAGTTGAAAGATTATGTATTTCTTTTGCTACAGACAACAGAGACTTCCCTTTAGCTCATTTCATGAAAATGTATCAAATTTAAGGTTACCACCATATTAGTTTATGACATAGTTTTGTTCTATATTTAACCAAAGAGATCCACTTAAAATTATCTTAATGAGAATAGCTCCTTAGGTGGTAAATCTTTTGCTCGTATTCAGTATTCATTCCTTTGGTGACTGAAATCATTAATGAGATACTGGTGTGGGTTAAGCAAAGCTAAATGACACAAGATTTCTGATTTCCATGAGTTGCAGTGATTCTGACAAAGATCATTCAATCTGTATTCAAACTATTTTGGTGCAAGAATATGTTAATGTGGCTTAAAAGGGGGCATGAATAAAGTGCAATGAGAATTCAAAAATGAGGGGTCCTCATTTCCTCATTTCCAGTAATAAGGACAAAGGAAAGCACCATGAATGGTTGAGACTGAGGACAATCTCTAAAGGAGGGAGTATCACTAGGTAGGGAAAACAATGAAGGATGTCCAGGTCGAAAATGTAGTATGAGTATAAATATGCACTTGGGAATGTATAAGTCTGTTTAAGAAGCGTAGACCACAATTATTGGAGCTCGAGAAGAATAATTTAAACAACTTTGGGGAAGGTTAGTTGTTACTATGGAAAACCTCAGGAATATCCCCCAAGTGGAGCCTGAGACTGTCAACATAATGGTTTTTCTTTCTTAAGAGATGCAAATGGGATTTTAAAAACTGTGACTATTATCTGTTGTTTTTAAGCAAGTTTCGCTAAGAGATTTGTGCCTTTTCTAAAAAATAAGCTGCACATCTGCAAAAAGTTGAACAAATGTCATCTGTAAATTCTCTATAGGGAGTACTCCTTGATTTAAAAATTATGCTTGCTTTAAAAATCATGTTTACAAATTACATTTCTAAAAGAGACAACTGTAGACCTAAGATAAGAGTCGTGACTGGAATCCATGATAAGAGCATTTTCTCTGCCATCAGGAAAGTAATGCAAGGACGAGAATGCCTCTGCTCACACCCTGCCAGGTTCATGTAGGTGGGATTCTGAAGCAAGGGCAGCCCTTGGTCATTCTCTGATTACAGTGAGAGCAGCTCCAGCTCTGGAGCTAAGTTCACACATGTAAAGACCCCTCACTCCCCATATTGGGCTGAAGGTAGGAAGGGTGTAGGAAAAATCTAGCATTATTAGGTACCACATAAAGGAAGGAATGAATGGAGAATGGAACCCAACTTAGTCTCTCAGAGTCTTGTAATTTCAATTTCGTTATAATAAATAATTAAAATGCAGTATGGCCATGGTAGTCCCTAAAATATCTGGGATTAGACTTCAGTGAATTTAAATGTTAAACTAAAGAGTTTGGGCTTCTTTTAAACATGTAAAGGGCCTAAAGAATAGGTGCTTTTTGTTCATATTGTTTTAATTACAAGAATGACTTGCTTAAAGTTGTGTAATAAAAAAAATTATTTCATGTTTGTGTGAAAAATTGTCTTGGAGGAGAAGAAACTTCAGGGTCTTTGCTCATGAAATTGGTAATATTTTCTCCTTACAAAGAGACACTATTTTCCCCCTTAGAAACAGTTTTCCAATGTACTCTAGAGTTTTTAAAGATAAGTTGTTTTTTATAATATTTTTTCCACATTTATATTAGAAGATCTTGGGTTGATTTAAACATATTTTCTAGCAAGCCCATTATATGTTTAATAGATATATTTTCCAATATCAGCCTGACTAAGATAATGTCAACCTTATATACCATTACTGAAAAATATAATTCATGCATATATTAAAGGGAATTACAGTTTAAGATGAATTCATAATGTTGTTGCCATCAAATTTTATGGATCGATGGAGATTATTAGACTTTCTGGAACCATGCTGTTCTTATAAAGTCCTTAGGTGTAGAATGAATATGTTATTTCTTTTTGCTAACCGCAAGAGTCTATAGCAGATGAAAGATAATTCAAGCTTTCATGTTATATCACTAAGTATGGAAAGGAATCTGAGAAGCTTTCCTTATTCCTAAATGTGTCTATTTCTTAATGAGAGAATTAGAATATGGTATTTTAACAGCCCTGGATAATAAGTTTATCCATTAGCATTCAGCTGAGACCATATACCAAATCAAATACTAAAGTGGTTCCAATGAGGTTTATAATCAGAATTACTGGTTTGAAAAAAATATATTGAGCAGGATCCTTCAACAATTCTGATTCTGTAGTTCTAATGTGGTTTTGGGCTCTGTGCTTTTTAAATAAGGTCACGTTTGGGGAACACTGCTCTATCAGGTCATGGGGTAGTATATAATAGAAATACAAATACAATAGAAAATATAAGTTAGGAACTTCCTCTTTTATTTTGCTTTCTAGTTTGGCCAAGGGAACACATCAAAAATTAAGTTATATGTGGTATCTAAGGAACAAAAAGAACAAAGTAATCAAAAACAGATTCACAAATATAGTGGACAATTTTGTGGTGGACAAAGGGGAAGGGAGTTAGGAGGTTGGGAGGTTCAGATAATGGGGTGAAGGATTAAAGAAGTACAAATTAGTAGTTGATAATTGGGCATAGGGAGCATGGCAGAGGGAATGCAGTTAGCATTAATATAATGGTTAAGTGGAGGGCCAGGGGAGGGGGGATCATTTTATGGACATTATAGATGCTAACTAATGTACTGTATACTTGAAACTAATTTAAATAAATAAATTTATAAAAGAAAAACTTGAAAAAAAAACTAAGTAATACTTTCAAAGCCAGTGAATGGTGAATAAAAATGAATATAAACAAAAAAGAATATACATTAGAAGAATGAACCAAGTATTATTTTATTTTTTTCTATAGTAAAATTTATGTAACGTAAATTTGCCATTTTAACTATTTTAGGTGTGCAGTTAAGTGAAATTAAACACATTCACATTGTTGTGCGGTCATCACCACCATCTATTTCCAAAACTTACTCATTTTCCAAAACTAAAATTCTGTACCCATCAAATAATTACTCTCTATTTCCTCCTGGCAACTTCCATTCTATTTTCTGTCTCTATGAATTTGCTCTAGGTCCCTTATGTAAGTGTACTTATACAACATTTGTCTTTTGTACTTGGCTTATTTTACTTAGCATATTGCTTTCAAATTTCATCTATGTTACAGCATGTGTCAGCATTTTATGTTTGTACTAATATTGCATAAGGTGAAGCAAATATACCCCAATAACATCAATTATTTGGCAGAAACTACCATCTAAGTCTCTGGAATTTTTTTCCTTTAGAACCCTGGTATGGTGTCTACTGCACACTAAATATACCACAAAGACTATAAACTAATGAGCAGGTATTGTTCATTTACTTTCGTTCAGATGTGAAATATTTATGTGGTTCGAACTCAAAGTGTAATAATTTAGTCTGAGGACAGTGACCGAATGTCACATATGATTATGGAGCAAATAAAAGTGAATTTTATTCATTGTTGTTAAATTAGAACATTTCTATCACTAACACATTTGTGGCAGCATTTTCATGTTAAAGTTGACTCCTTCTAATAACTTTTAAAAATTACCTATATATCATTAAAATATGGTCTGTATGTTTCGATGCAATCACCAATAACCTTGAAGAATGTGATGTTTAAACAGTAACAAATCTGAAAAGTATTTTTAATTATGACAGAAGCTGAAGAGATATTTATGGATGCATAGGAGTCTTTTTGTTTTTTCTGTTGGCTACCAAGGGACTCGAAGACAAATTTAATATTCAATCTCAATAACTACTTCTTAACTTTTTAGCAGCCTGCTTGTGTGCATGAGGAATCTTAAATCACAAATGTTTTTGGTGGCAAATAGACTATATCAAAAAATGAATGAATGAATGACCAATAAATAAACATAAATAAAGAAACTCGTAGAGATATTTATTTTTAAAATGTACATTTTCTCTTGGTTGGCAATTTGGATCAAATTGAAACGTATAGGACTAAAAGGGGAACCAGACTACAGGATAAGCTTTGGGGTTTGGATTAGGACTTGTGCTCTTACAAAATGTATACTGCTGAGAAATGTTACTAGTTTACATTTTCTTTTGTAAATATTGCATAGCTCTTAAAAATAATATTTATGAGTAACATAAGTGTTATCCTTGAGTGAAGAATTATTCTTTCTTAATTCATGAATAAACAAAATGCTATGTAAAATGCATCTAAGATCAAATATAGTAAAGTAAATATAATTTTTTATTTTAGTTTTCAAAACTAATTCAAATTGTCACTATAAGCATGTACAGGGTAGGAAAAATTATATAGGGTATAACTCTTATAAAGTTACTCCTTCCTATTTTTAAATTTATAAGCATGTATAGGGTAGGAAAAATTATATAGGGTATAAAATGGTTCTCTTATAAAGTTACTCCTTCCTATTTTTAAATTTACTTTTTCCCCTTTTTGATTAAATAAATGAGTTGGAAGAAATTTATACATTAGTTGGTAGCATATCATACTAGTAAATAATGATAATAAAGCACATATCAATCATTGAATCCAATTATCTTTCTGGGTTTTATCTCAAATCACATAATTTATACCACATTCAAAATGGGCTCATAAATCTTTAGAGATTTGTTTTGAGCACCCATTATTTATATAAGAATCTCTGTCCATTATCAGTTGCAGGGATTTTATTTATCCTTGAGGACAGTGAAAATAGCTTGGAAAGCATTTGGGGCTTTGCTTGGAAGCATTGTTTGGAAAGAATTGGGGGCTTTGGGACCTGAAAGACTTGGGTTGTAATTCTGTCTGCCATTGGCTTAGGGACTGTGAGGCAGTGATCAAGTTACTAAAACTTTCTTGAGCTTCATTTTTCTCATTTTTAAACTAATGCGATAATATGTATCTCATAGGGTTTGGCACAGATTCGGTGACTTAATATGTAAGTCCTCTTCAAGATGAGCACTTAATACATGATAATTATTGTGATTAATAAAGACAAAAATAACAAGCTGCTTGTATTATAATATTCAATAGTTCTTAATGGTACACCAAATAGTAATCTATCACAGTAAACTGTGGAGAATGTGAAAAGCACCTTTTTTTATATGTAAAAATCACAAATGTTGCAGGTATAATATTTGCCAAAACTCAGTAAAGATTCAGAGAAAAAAGTACAAGAGATTTGTTGTTATATGAAACAAAAGGGTTCACTCTAGCAATGGATTTTGATCAAGTTAGTAAAGTCCACTAAGTAAATGCGGAACCTCAGTGAATTTTATGTATTCAGTAATGAAAAAAATGCCAAAGGGAAATCTTTTTTTTTTGGCATAGAAATATATTAATATATGACAGCATAGTAATTTTGCATAATGTGGATGGTATTACCCCTACAATATCAAACATATGTAAACACCAGATACTAAGGATTCAAAATTGGGTAACCATCACCATTACAGACAAGAAAAGCAAAGTCGATAAGTAAATGTAGCACTGTGAAGAAGGGAAGCACAAAACTGGAATTTCCACCTTTATACTATGAGTAGGAGTTATTACTTTAAAAAAAAATTATTTTATGTTAATTTCAGGTATACAGTAAATTGGTTAGACAGTTTATGAAATGATCCTCCCGATTACTCTAGCAACCATCTGGCTCTACACACAGCCATTACAGCGCTATTGACTATATTCCCCATGCTGTACCCTACATCCCTGTGACTGTTTTGTGACTACCAATTTGTATTTCTTCATCCTTTTACCTTTTTCACCCAACTCCCAAACCCCTTACCCTTTGGCAATCACCAGATTGTCCACTGTATCTGTGAGTCTGTTTTCCTTTAGTTTGAATTAGGAATTATTTTTTGATAATTTATTCAGAAATAAGAGGGTTTCAATTTTTAAAACTGAATGCGCACACACACATGCACACACACACACACTCATATTCAAGAGAGAATTGTCTGAAAAACAATAGCGATAAAGTGTACAAAATACATTTTAAATTAAAACTTTTTACCATAAAATTTTAAGTAACTGATATTTAGATTTTAATTCTGTAATTTTTTAATATAGAATTACTTTAAGCATAGTTGTTTTTCTTTATGACAACATTAAATGTGTTTAAAATTTATTGTTACTACTTTATACTGAAAGAAAATATTTATTTTATAGGTAAGCTGAGAATAATTAATCAAAATATTTATGTATCCTGCCTGCTGTATCTTTTATTTTAGTAATTTGACATTATTTCCTTAAATAATAAATTCAATTAGATTATTTTAATGCAGATGGATTAGAAAAAAATAACCCCAATTCTGATGATGTATTTTCTGCTTGCATTCTAATATTCACAAGTTTTTAATTGTACATTGAAGTCACTGTCAGCAGTTTTTTTCTTAGCTATTAAGTTAAGGACTTTAAATTTGTTTAGGAACATATACTTTAATTATGATCACTTCTTTTTTTTATTTATTAGAACTTTCATAACAAAAATAATAATACTTTAGGTACATATGGCTTTTACAGTTCACCAAGTCTTTTCATATATAATCTCATTTACTTCTCACAGCCACCCTGTGATATGGCAGAAGATTACTTTCACAGTTTTATAGGTGATGAAATTGAGACTGTGAGGATAAATCACTTGCTCAAGGTTGCATTACTAGTAATTATAAAAATTGAGACTTCGATTCACTATTAACACTGGTTTATGGATAGCAGAGTTTATACAATCAGATGCCTGCAGGAGCGAAAACAAATGAATGAAGCCAACTAAGCACAAAACACTGGAGAGATGTGGTTGACTGGAAAACACATGCCCTTTCTGAAGGGAGCAATGGTGTTTTGGGTGTAACTATGTTGCCCTGAGCAACTCTGGGTACAGGCTGGCCAGACTTTTGATTTCTTAGAAAAGCTCACAATTTTTTTTTTTTTTTTTTTGTGAAATGCCTTTTTAAAAATATTGGCAGCTAATTCAAAAGCAGGAAAAAACAGCCTAAGCAAAACAAGTCTGAGGACTGATGGAACTGTCAGTTTACAACTTGTGGTGGCTCTTTATTCTTCTGTGGAGTTTACATGAGACCAGGATTGTTCATATAGCTGGTGTAAGGTGGTAGATATGTCACCCCAAATCCCGTCCCTAGGACTGACCCAGCATTTAGACTAAGGAAGTATTTAGTGACAATCTTTATCACTTGATTTCCCTGATAAACAGTTTCTTCTTTCATTTGTTGAACCCAAATATATTACATGCCAACCATGTACCTGGCTCTGTGATGCAAAGAAGAATATTATATAGTATTTGCCCAAAACATTGTAGTGGTCCATACATTTCTATAGACAGGAGGTGTTGGAAGCAAAAAGTAAAGCTTCATAGTGAAGGAAGCATTTACAAATGTGTATTTCTTTATGTAAAGCCATATTCCCTTTTACACAGAGGTGAAAGGGCATTGTGTGGGCGTGTATGTCCACATGTGTAAGAACACAAAAATGGTTCCATACAACTCTCCCTCAGGTAGGCAACCTTGAAATAAAAATGTTACCTTATTTTAAAAAATACAGTTTCTAGTGTAGTACAATTTTGTTTCTAGGCAGATAGAATAATACTAGATTGAAGATTTAATTCTTAATCATAACATGGAATTTCAGAAAGTACGTATTTTCTAATTATACTTTTAATATTTTTTCTCTTTTTGATGCCACAGAAAGATTTCACATGTATACTTTTATCCAAAGATATATTAGCTTTGAAAATATGAAAGTATGAAATATATAATAAATTAAAAATTAAAATGATATATATTTAACTCTTGCATGGTTATATCTGTAGAGATAACATGTGTGTGTAGGGGTGTGTGTGTGTGTGTGTGTGTGTGTGTGTGTGTGTTTATAGATTAAGACAGAGAGAGGAGGAGGGAGCGAGGGAGGGAGGGAAAGGGAGCGAGGGAGGGGGGGAAAGAGAGATGGAGAGAGAGGTATTTTATATCATTTGATGAATTGCACTGAGTCCAATAATAAAAACCTGTGATTGTATTTCTCTGTTGACTTCTGTCAGAGTTCAGAGCCTAATTTGATATATGGTCTTAGTAACTAGATTGTGTACTTGCAGTTTTCTTTAGTTCTGATTTTCTCAATCTGTGGATTTAGGGACTTTGAATGTCTGTAGAATATGGTTTCTCAAGTAGTATTGTTTAAGATGCTCCATTAAAAAGATAATTACATAAGTGTGCAAAACACTGTATACCCATTTCTTGTCTTGGAAATTCATAACTTATGTAAGCATATTAAAGCCATTTTAAAGAGTCTTTAAAGATCATAGTATGCTCACTGTTAAGAAGCTGTTGAATTTAGTTTAACCCAGTGTTTTCTCACATCATTTGACCATTGGACCCTTTTTCTCCTAATAGGTGTGTTAACATCTCATAGAACTAGTGTTAAGAAAAAGACACGAGGTAAAAATCAGCTTTGAAGATGTGAGATTACTTATTTTCTGTACGACTATAGCAGCAAGTGGGTAGTCATGTTTGTAATTGCCAACTATTGCTTAGGAATCAATTCATGTTATAGGACATGTGGGTAGGGAGTCTCAGTTATTTGTAGAGGAAATTAACAATGGAGGATATAAACAGAAATGCTTTATACCAACCTTCATTGAAGTTGTTTTTTTTTTTTTTCAGATATAGCCATTGATTGATTATTTTATGATGCCCTATGAAAGTAATTCCATATAAAAATAATATATTGTGTTTAGCCTAAATCTTTTTTTTTCTTTGTGCATTTGACCCCCTCTCACTTATTTCATCCTTACCAGGAAAACAACTGATTAGGTTCCTTGATAAAATCTTTGGTGTTCCCTTATCTTCTTTCAGGGAAAATAAAAATACTCTCTTACTTCATGTTACTTTTGGGTTTGTGTCTTTTTCTTTTCCTTTTTTTTTTAATCACGTAGGAATTGTACTACCATTTTGAACATAATTTAAGAACTGTTGTTCATGAAATTTGATATGTCCATGTGGTGTCGTTGAATCCCAAATTTTCTGCTCACGTGTTATCAGTCCTTATTAAGCTTCTAGGTAACCAACATACAATTGCTATTTAATGCCTCTTTTAGCGTTATCTAGGCTACTGGCCTTTAGAAAGTTAATTGAGGAGATAACTCAGTTTATTATGTAGTCTATCTTAGGGGCATGTTAAACCCTTGGATGAAAATATGCAGCCTGTAGTGAAGTCAGTACTATATATGAATAAACAATGATAGGAAAAAGGCATTTAAAGATAGTTGAAAAATAGTTTTTGAGCATCAGGTACTAATAGTTCTTTTAATTTGTATAACATTCTTTAAAATCTGGTGACATAAATGTTATCTCTCTCTTTTTAAATTAAAACAACAAATTAGACATTATTATTCCCATTGTTTGAGAGGGAAAAAAAAAACTGGGACACATAATGCTAAGTGACTTACTGAATATCATGTTAATAAAGAGACAGAGTTCAAACCAAAACATTCTTTTTCTATCCTCCTATTTGTGCTTTTTCTAAAGTTAGGCTTTTATGTCCTTCAAATCACATGTAATAAGTACATTCTTTTTTTTTAATATCTGACTATTAAATGTTTGAATTAGTAACTTCTTCTGCCTCTTTTATTTTTAAGTAAACATATTTAATGGACTAACACACACAGAAAATCAAACAAATCACATTTACAACTTAATGAATTTTTAAAAAATAAACACAACCATATAATCTATCACTCAAATCAAGAAACAGTGTATCGCCAGCACCTCAGAAGCCCCTTCCGAACCTATCCCAGCTCTTTGTTCCTAAAGATAACCACTGTCCTGAAATCCAACATCATAGAATAGTTTTGGCTGTTTAGCATCTTTATATAAATGAAACGATGTGTGAATTTTTAAAAATTCTGTCTTATTTTCATTCACATTGTTTTATCCATGTTAATGAAGATAGCGAGTACAGAAACACCCACATATATAAAACCACTTGATTTATAGAAAGATGACACTGACGGTCAGTATGGAATGGATAGAATTTTCAACACATAGTGCCAGATCAATTGAATATTTATATGGAAAAAGAAATTTTGACTCCCCTTACACCACACACAAAAATCTTTTCCAGACAGATCATAGATCTAAATTTGAATTGTAGAACAGCAGGGTTTAAGAAGATAACTATGTTAGTCTGGGCCATCCGAGAAGCAGAATATAAAATGGAATTAGAAGAGAATTATCAGAAAAAAAATACTTTTGAGGGAAAATGGACAAATAGTCAAGGAGGCAAAGTAAGTTGTGAGACTATAATACTGATCTGACTTATTCAAAAAGAAGGAGAGAAGGAAGGAAGGTTGAATGGGGAGGCATTAGACTGTAGCAGAGTTCTAAGAAAGTTAAGCAAGGTCTATGGAGCTCCTAACTAAACACACCCATCATCTATCAGAGCAGCCTCAACTCTCAAGAGCAGGTCTGCTTTAGAATTCATGCCACACTCAGTCATTAGCTGGGAGTAGACTATGGGAAGCGTGGCCTCTCTGAATATGGTGATAGATTTCAGAGTGCAACAGCTGGGGCCACCAGTCAGTATACTCTCCGGAGTTAGAACTCCATAGCCACTACAGTGTCATGGGGGAAATCTTCGTGACTCTGTGATTGACAAAGATTTCTTAAAGAACACATGGAAAACCAATCATAAAGTGAAAAAATCATGTTTAATTAAGAAGCTTTGCAAATAAAAAGAGATTATTAATAGAGAGAGAAGGAAAACTACAGAATGAGAAAAACTGTTTGCAATACACATAGTCCACAAATAAAAGGATTTCTAGAAACAAGAAAAAAAATGACCCAATCTAAAAATGGACAAAAGTCTTAGGCAGTTAGCAAGACTAGAATATTCAAATATTCTGGTATTTGAATACAAAAAGTATTTATTTGCATTAGTTATCAAAGAATGCAAATAAAACCACACTGAAATGCCACTACACACCCACAATAAAGATGACACGTAAAATACTGATTTAAATATTTTATGATGGTATGAATGTGGAGCAACTGAAACTCTCGTACAGGCCTGATGGAAGTATAAATAAGACTATTTTAAAAAACTGTCATTAGCTACTATAGATGAACATACACATACCTTAAGTTCTAACATACATATTTGCTCCAAAAATCATATACAAGAATGTTCACAGCAGCATTATTGATAATAGCCCTTAAACCGGAATTAATCCAAATGTTCACCTACAGTAGAATGGATAAGTAAATTATGATCCATTCACACAATAGAATGGTATAAGTAATAAAAGTAAACAAGTGCTTCTTTAATCTTTTTAGTCTGTTTATCATTTTAGGGTGATTCCCCATTTTCAAGATTTGTTTGTTGGGTTTTTTTTTTTTTTTTAAGTCAGTAGAGCAGGCATTAGGGTAGAATAAATTCAAGGATTTCTGTTTCTCAGGAGTTTACAATTTCATAGGAAAGAAAAACACATAAAGAAAATACTTTTATGTAAGTAAATATAATGTGTTAATTGGTGCAAGAGAGGCTAAAAACTAGTGTCCTTTGATTTCAATACAGGAAGTGATTTTCTTAGTGATGGCACTAGATTTCATAGGGGAGCGAGCACATGAGCTAATTCTTGAATTATTAATAACATTTATATGTATGGGCATAACTGAGTGGAACTTAAACTAGAGCTCAAGGAAATGTTTGACAAAAGGTTTAACAAATATTTGCAAAGAGATACCTGAAGGCTTTTAATATCAGCCACACACTCAAAAACTTGTAAATTGAGGTATTACTATTGAAAAGGTATTAATTATAGCTTTAATTTCTATGAATAAAATCATGTTTTGTTCTTCCTTCCTACTTCTCTTACCTAATTTCATTGATGCTTTAGAGTCTTGAGCTTTCGTGAGCCTGAAAACTTCATTGGATACACACAAACTTTCTCTTATTTCTAGGAAAGCAGCTGCAGATTATCTCAAGATTTATTTTTTCTAGACTTCCTCTCTTAGTGTGCCATATAATATTTAGTGGGATGGATTGCTTTTTGTATGTTTGGTATATAGTTTATATCATTTATATCCTTGGCTAAATTCTTCTTGGCATACAGAAAAAGAGAGAGTGGTCAAATCCGTTCATTTAATTATATTCTGCCATACTTTTGATAAACTATAAAACTCTGTCAATGTCTCAGTGTGTGACTCAGTTCCTCTAAAGTCAGTAAAGTACACATGGGAGCCCAATAAATATCACTAGCAGAAATAATAATACTTAAAGAATATTTAACTTTTCAAAGCTGTTTTTTATTTCCTGATTTTTTAAATCAAGATTAATCTGAAATCATGATAAGGAAATCGATGACCATCCTAAAATTAATGAAGAATCTTTGTTGTCTGGTAATGAATTGGAAAGGGCAAACTTGGCACTACTACATGATTCTCTTTTTCTCATGCATAATTATTCCTAAGACATAACTAACAGAAACCTGTCAGATACATGAGATCTGACACACACACACACACACACACACACACACACACACACTCCAAAAAACGATTTTGATCTTTTAGTAAGCTTGTCAGAAATGTGCATCTAAACAAGAGTTTTCCTTCAAAAAAGCTTAAATTGAGAAGCTGCTTTTGTGTTGCATATCTTTTCAATTGAGCCATACTTTCTTTCAAATTGATTCCAGGACCGGTTTATGTAATAGTTACGTATTTTACCATTTTACCTTCACTTTATTTTTGACCAAAACTATTACATTGATTGACTACAGGCACACTATTTTTAATCCAAAATTGATGGAATATAAAAGGAATTCACTGTATATATAAAGATGTAAAATAATAGTGATTAACAAAAGGTAAGTTTTTAGATTTCTAGATAAATATTTAGAACAGTAAAAAGTCATTTAAATTGTTTTTGTTGTTAAAATCACTGTAATATTTGCTTTGGAGTACCACCTTAGACTAGGTAAATCTCAATACTCATTCTCTCAAATATGATTTTAAACTTTCCTCATATGATACTAAAGATTCTATAACTATTACATAGTGAAAAGTTAGTGGTGAAGTGCTTTGATAAATAGCAAATAATCATTGAGTATTCAGCTATTGTGTCAATAATTTTCACATTAAATTAAAATTTTAATAACTTTAATAAAAATAATATAAACTTGATGTAAAGAGAAAAATAGAATAATTCAGATAACTTAAGATTTACTATGTATTGGAAAGATACTTTATATATTCAAATGCTGAACTGCGTAGCTACTTAGTATATGAAGATAATTTAAATTATTGTCTTACCAGTTTTAAAATACAAGTGGTCCAAAACACATTGTGATATCTCTTAAATCAGTACATGCCCCATTATCAAGGGTGTCTTAAAATAGTTAGCATCCAGACTAGGGATATACATGCACAATGTTGCCTGTGCACATACAATCTTATAGCTGTTTATATAACATCATTTTAATTGAGTCATATGTAGTAATGATACTTTACACATGTTGAGTTTGTTATTTAAAATGTCTTCAGAAATATTACACCATCATTTGGAATTTAAATGAAAAGTTATTATGAACACATAAAAGCATCACAAAATATAGCGGAGCAAACATTTTATATCAATCAAGCAGATATCTGTCATTGGAGGAAGAGCTACAACTTTATATTTTCTTGCAAAGCAACCATAAAGTACTTTACATGGACAAGAGGAAATACCTGAAGTAGATGAAGGTCTATTACATTTTTATTACTAAGATTTATGTAAAAGGATGGCCCATCATGCATAGAGAAATGGAACTGAAGGAAAAGAAATTGCCAAATCTCTCGAAAAATAAAAGAAATTTTGAAGCAGTCTCATGCATTGTGCAAGTTGTTGAATTTATTTTAACAAACTTTCTACTGACTTTGAACTGAAGCTGGTTAACTGGCAGCTAGATATGATTTAATTTAGAACAAATGAAAATATAAGTGAATAAAGAAAAGGAAACCTCAGGACCAAAGCATATGGAATTGGAAGAAAATCCCAGAGACAAAAATGGAGCACCCTTTTAAGAAAGACTATGTCACCATTACTTTCGATGGCACAGAACATTGTGTGAAAAATTAGGAAAGTTTACAATTCAGACAAAAAGAGATTCAAAAGATTTGGACTCTAAAAATGAGAAATTTTATGAATCCTTAACAAATTTGTTTAGCTTTATTTTTTATATATGCTCAGACTGATATGTTATAAAATAATGCCTAAATAATAGTACTTTCAATAAGTAAAATTAAAGATCCTAAGTGGTAAGAAAGCATTTTGTTATGGTTTTGATAGTCATTTTTCATTCTTATACTGGTACATAAGAAATGGTTCATCTATAAGAGATGGAATTTTGGAGTTGATGAAATCTAGTATTAAGAATAACAAAATAATCAAAACGGCATGGTATTGGCAGAAAAATAGACCAGACACACAGACCAGTGGACCAGAATTGAGAGTCCAGAAGTAAACCCATGTTTATATGGACAAATAATTTTGACAAAGGAACCAAAAATATACAGTGAAGAAATGAAAGCCTCTTCAATAAATGGTTCTGTGAAAACTTGAAAACCGCCTGCAAAAGAATGAAATTAAACCATTGTCTATCACCACACACAAAAATTAAGTCAAAATGGATTAAGGACCTGAATATAACCTGAAACAATAAATTGCATAGAAAAAAAACATAGTTACTAAACTCATGGACATTGGACTTAAGGAGAATTTTATGAATTTGTCCTCAAAGGCAAGGGAAGTAAAAGCAAAAATAAATGAAACTAAAAAGTTTCTGCACAGCAAAAGAGACTGTCAACAAGGTAAAGAGACAACATCTCAATGGGAAAGTATATTTGCAGGCAACGACTTCAAAAAGGCCTAATATCCAAAATATACAAAGAACATATACAACTAATAACAACAACAAAAAAACAAACAATCCAATCAGAAAATGGGCAGAGGACCTGAACAGACACTTCTCCCAAGAAGACATACAAATGGCCAGTGAATTTAGTTAAGTTGTTAGCTCTACAATTTTCAAATTCATATATAAATATATATTTTTTTATTGTGTGGTATTTTTTGGGGGTGGGTGGAGAAATAAGGTAATTCCCATAAAGCTTTTAATGCAATAATTTCCTATAGATGACATTTTCTTGATAAATTTGATATAAAGGTAAAAAGGACCATTCCTTCATCCACTTAAATAACTTTATTTATGGCAATAAATGTGATTTATGGAACAAGTATCATTATAACTTGAAATCAAAACCGTAATACTGTCATAAGTTGGATTTCTATTAAATTTATATTATATTCTTTAACACAGAAGCAAAGAGTAACAGAAACTACTTTCTAAATTTTCCAATATGGATATATTTTATGTTCCCAAATTTTGTTTTCAACTTAAATTGAAATCTAGTTCTTTACTCTATGTATTTGAAATATATAGGAAAAGAACCTACAAGACTGAATGGTTAAAGATTAGGGACAGTAGCAGACTCAGTTTTGTATTCTTAGATCCCTGCTTAGTGGTTATGACAGAATAAATATGCTGGTTATCCTCTGTTTGCCTCTTTAAATCCATTCTCCTCTATACCCCGCTTAATGCCTAAAAAAGTCATATCAGTGAACTCCATCATCTAAACTCGCTAGCCTTCTAACTCAACTGGGTTTAGTCATTGGATATTTATTTCTAATCCCCACAGAGCTGTGTTTGACAGATGGAAACAAACTTATCTACTCATGGCCACATCTTCTGTCATGTGCTCCTTTTTCAACAGCTCTCACTTTTACTAGGTTGCAGTAACACTGGCCCCCTCTCCTTGTCGCCTTTAAGACCCAGAGACTTTTTATTGTCATTAGTCCTCCTGTGCTTCACTACTGAGTCCCTTAACCCTGCCCTCACCTCTCTTTATTGTGCCCTCTCTTTTCTCGGACTTTACTTGAAACAGTTAGTATTTGGTTTATGTTATTTGACAGAAATTTGAAATGAATATGAAAATCTGAATATATGGAATACAATAAACATTTTCATTTAAAAAAAAAAGAATGTCTGCCATGCATTGTAGGCCATTAGAAATATAATGTATGGCTACTTTTATAGAATATTTTCCAATTTTATTATTAAAAATATATTTATAATAGAAAAATCTTTTTATTGTTTTCAAAAAGATAAATAGAAGAAAAGTTTATTTAATGGTTACGTTTGTGAATTTAGTTTAGACAGATGCCTACAATTTCTCAATATATTTGCTATCTTTTTGACTGCCAGAATGCAATTTAACTGAATGAGATTTTCTTATTTGGTATTAATATATTCATTATTATTATTTTTTTTTCCCTTACAGAATTTTATGAAAATCTATGATTGGGTCATTTTTACATTGGAAAGTTATTTTTATTGATTGAATATAGAAAGTTAAGTCACCAAGATATAAAGTGATCTGTTCAAAATCTCTTTTTGACTGCCAGAATGCAATTTAACTGAATGAGATTTTCTTATTTGGTATTAATAAATTCATTATTATTATTTTTTTTTACCTTACAGAATTTTATGAAAATCTATGATTGGGTCATTTTTACATTGGAAAGTTATTTTTATTGATTGAATATAGAAAGTTAAGTCACCAAGATATAAAGTGATCTGTTCAAAATCATAATATTTGTTAAAAAATTTACAAGTTGGTTTTAAATATTGGTTTGGAAAGATCTTTATTCCCATTTTATTATGATAACAGTTTGTTGCATCTCTGAGGACATGAAAGAATGATTTATTAAAACTGTTATATACAATTTTAGAAGTTAATTATTGGACATTTTTTATTCTTTCTGCCTTTATCATAAGAAACTCATTTGAAACATTTTTCTCTGCACAGTTCTATTAAGAAAGCACACTGTACTTTTTAAATAAATAATAGAAACATGTTTTTTGCCTTATTATTAAAGTTAATAAAGTATACTGATTTTTGGAGCAAGGGCCTTAATATTCTGTATTAAATAAAAAGCTATTGACCTAGAGACCTTTTATAAATATAATTAGTTTATCTTAAAAGAAATGTTATGTTTAAGCTTGTAATTTCTTTCAGGTTATTAATAGAAAAGCATTATTTAAAACTGTCAGGAAAATCAATATTGAAACACTTATGTACAGGATAAAAATGGTGTATTATTATCGATCGTTATTCGATAGGGAAAAGTGTGGCCTCTATATGTATGGAGGTCTCACTGTTAATTAAATGTGCTTAAATGAAAAGATTGAGCTTTATTAAGGTCTTCGTCATATAAATTGTTCATTTATTTGTGGTTGGAACATACCTATAAGTATTTTCTAAGGAAAATCTTGGCCTTGTCCATAGTTATTTCCTCAGGTGGCATATAGTCAGGATGGGTTTAGATTAAAAGTATTTAATGTCAATCCTAGAGTTCACTTACTTCATTTTTCATCAGTAACATAGAATGTTATATTCCATTCTTAGAAAATATGATAACTGAACTCAAAACTACCCAACTTTTATGAATAGGTTATTTTTTATAATTAACATTAAAGGACAGTTGTTTGAACCATATGCAGTTTATTAATTCTTCTACATTGTTGCTATTGATTTAAACTTCTTTCTTAAGTGACACAACTGGGGGGTAGAACATTTTCCAATTAGGAGCTCTTTGCTACAGTGACTTAGAAACAGGAGGAAACCTACTTAGACAGGACATACCTAAATGCTGGGGACATGTAGAGTTCCTGCAAGTAGCCCTGATGCATTTCGGTGATGTTTGTACTTCTTCTCCCTCAAGTTGAGAAAACATAGCATTTAGGGTGACACAGACTATTGTTCAATCTCAGAAAAAAGCTTGTTTCCTCATCTCTATTGTAGGGATAAAAACAAAGTTATTTTTGAAATTAAAGTTAATTTATCTAAAATTTCTAGCACAGTACCTTGTTTATGGTAAACATTAAATGTATGCTATAATTGTAATTATTATAATTAATATTATTTTAAACTTTAGTTAGATAAAGCAAAGTTCTTTTAGAAACACTTTAACTGAACTCCTTGGACTTATTATCCCAGCTTGACATGAAAAATATAAGCAATATGAAATTTGCTTCTATATTATAAAAAAGTTGTTAAGGATATCAAAATTGTATTTTCTTTATGAGGATTCATAGGAGAAACTCAGAAGAGATTTATCACAAACTTGCTTTTCTCATTAATCGGAAAGCTTAAAACAAAAGCTTTTACAGCTGACTCATGGTTATTAACGGTATCGGTTATTTCACAGAAGTGTGGTTGTGTTCTGGGGCCTATTGAGTTGCAAAGAAATATTTGCCCCAATAGAGAGATAAGTAAGACAAGATAAGTTGACTAGGATAATAAAAGCATCACTGCTGAGAGAAAAGTTGAAAATAGATAAAAGAAAATTTTAATATGATGAGATGGTCTTTAAGAAAGTAATCAGAAAAATCCTGACTGTACGATAAATATGCATAAATTCCCTTCATAGAAAGTTTAGCTTGGCTGTGTTATTCTTATTACATTTATATTATTTTCTATGACCTTTATTTAGGACCGTTCTATATGGCCACATTGAGTATGCTTTGCACTGCTACAGTTAGGCTATTTGTAGAAGCCAGGAAATAAGTGGCACTCCTTGAAATTGTGGAGGGCACAATCTTCATGACATTATAAGTGCCTTTTTTTTATGATATACTGACATCTATGTGTTTTACAAGATTACACTCATATAACAAAGCGAGAGAGGTTTTTGATCTAAAGCCAAATTATTATGTAGCTGCTTTTCTATAACAAATTTTAGTATTAAATAATATTACAATTGCTTAAAAAGTATTATTTTTATGAAAATTACTGTTCTTTAGAAATGAATTCTATTGCCCTTAAAAAAATGCTAACATAAATTTACTTGAAAAAAGTGAAAATTAAATGTCTATATGAATACGGTAGTTCATCATTGGAGAAAACTATGTTTTCCCTTCAAAGTTATTGCAAATCCTTTTCAATAGTGAATGAAGTACAAACAAGATGAAATAGCTTTAAATCTTTATAGATATATGTGTTTGGAAGACAATGTTCATCCAGTTGTGAAAATAACACTGAAGAGTAGTAGATACTTTTGTTTGCCATATTCACCTTATTGCTTGGCCAATTGTAATTCACCAATTCCTCTAAAATGTGACAAGCAAAAAATAATAGTTGTAATTAAATGGAAAATACATGTAAAATCTAAGTTTAAAGTGATTAATAAAGTGGCATTGCTTCTTTATATCTCTAAAATATTTTATTACTCCCCCTCCCCAAAAAAATCATAGACTTCCATTATATATTCCTATAGCCACTTGGCACGTTATACATAGATAGCCAGACTGTGGTTAAGCAAATGTCTCACATCGTCTCTAACAGTTTATCAATACATAAATCATGAACTATGAGAATCTTTTTAAGGGGTTTTTAGAAGCATTGAGTGTTATACTGATAAGCAATTAATCATATTTTATTGCCTAGTTTTAAATACTAGCATCAATTGATGTGATCATAGCTATTTCATTCCTAGACATTGTGTTAAAATGGAGTGCCTTTTTTGGTGATAACAGTTAAATACTGTATTTGTTTTAAAATCTGTATACTGACATGTGTGTACACGTTGTCCATTCAATGTGTCACAGTGGGTAGTTTAATGGTCTGAATGTTTAGTTTCTTATATTTGGGTTTAATGATAATTCTGTTTGGTGCTCTTATATCTGGCAGGTTCTGTGCTCCTATGCTTGCTGCTTTGTCTCATAATTTAAGGGAATATTGATTTACTATCTCACTGGGTTGAATGTATCTGGCATTATACATGCCAAATGATGCAAATTTTTTAGCTCTCGAGTTACTTGATAGATCACTGGAACCAGCAAAGTCCCCCAGATCTTCATTCTGTCTTTCAGAGCTTAAGATGAAAGAATTTATAGCATACCAAGCAGCTTGTGTCATAGTGGAACATTAGGTAGCTGAGTCACAAGGCTAGCTTGCTATTTTTCATTTTCTAAATATCAGCAACATTTTTCATTTCAAGGTAGACTCTCTGAACTTAGTCTTGTGGAAATTGTGTCCATATCTTGAACATTAATGCTGCATTTCTCAGCAGACATGGAAAGAAAGAAATTAAAACTGGTTTATCCATGAATCAAGAGAAAGGTATTTTCCTTGAATTATTATGAGATGTAGAAATTTTCTACCAACAGTAAGAAAAAAAAAAAGAAAAGAAAAGAATAGCCCTATGGATATGAAAGTAAAACCCTGGATTTCCAAAGCAGAGAGAACTTATTAGACATGAAGTTAGTTAGGTACCTAGGTGCTGGGCCTGGCTCTGCATCTAGCTATTGATTAATTTTAGAAAAGATAGCTCCTTTGGGCCTCAACTTCTTTCCTGTATTTTCTCTCCTAGCATTCGCCCCTGGATTGGGACAGATCATTTCTGTGGCTCCTTCAGGCTCTAATATTCTATATTTTGATAAGCAACACTGTGCCCTTGCTAAACTTTCCTGAGATTAGATAAGAAGGCCTAAAGGTCATTTTCTGGTTTTCCACAGGTATTATTCTGATTTCACAAATAGCAAATTAACTTTTTTAAATTTTAAAAACTTATTGAAGTAGAACATACATATGTGTATATGGTAAATGTGTCAATTAAATATGTTAAGTTTGAATTATTTTTTAGAATAAAGATTACACCATGAATTCTCCAACTATCAGAATGTAGAATGTTTTAATTACTCTAGAAACTCTACTTTCACCCCAAAGGTAGCCATCATCCTGCTTTTTATCACTATAGACTAGATTTGCCTTTTATTGAACTTTATAGCATGAAATCATACAGTATGTGCTTTTCTTGTGTCTGATTTTCTTTTCATTAAAAACTATGTTTCTCAGATTTATCTATATTTCTGCTGGATAAGCATTCATTTGTTTTCATTGCTATATATTATTCCATTGAAAGAGTATATCGATTTATTTATGTTGTCAGTGATTTGATTGTTTCTATGAACATTATTGCCCTGAATATTTGTATACATATATTTTAGTGAATATTTGTATGAATTTCAGGGGATATATATCTAGAGTATAATTATTAGGTTATATTATATATATATATTTAGCTTTAGTAACCAGCAAGTTTTCTAAAATGAGTGTTTCGATTTACATACCAGCAATAATATATGATAGTTCCAGTAACAATACTTATTTATAAACACTTGTTATTGTCAGAATGTTTAATGTTAGCCATTCTGGTGGATGAATGGTATTTTTTCCTCTAGATGACTAATAAGTTTGATTAACTGTTGATACATTTATTAGACATCTTTTGAAATTTAACTTTTGAATCAAGGAAGCCAAATTTTATTAATGGATTTTCAATATAATGGTCAGTTCTGTGAAAGTTTATATTTCTACAAGATAGCTATAAAATAAGTTTAATTTTTCCTATCTAAATTGTCATGAAATCATGGAACTGAAATGTTTTTATAACCAAATCATACAATTTCCTTGGCAGATGATGATATAACCTTTACAGGAATGTCTGTATTGTTTTTGAAGCAGTCCATTTCATTTGGGGAGAGCTCAAATTATTATAAAGGTATTTATTATATTGATTCAGAATCTGCATTTATATAATTTTGCTCTGATGACCCAAATATTGTTTTTTGAACAATATGGAATAAATTGACACTTTCCTATTTGTAAAACCTTTACATATTTGAACAGAGTTATTTCTTCTGTGCCCTTTAAACTATGTATGAAAGCTAAACCTACTTCTCACAACCATTTCACATTTGCCCTGCTTGCTAGAACATTTACTCTTCTACACATATTTCTATGGACATACATGAATTTGTCGTTGACTTTCCTAATCTGTGATGTCTAAAATTACATTGAGTTTTCTATGTGTCATCCTAAAATGCTGAATTGCAACCACTGTGATCTATAAACAATTATTAATTTTCAAGGTTGAATAAGTACTATAATTAATGGGAAGTAGCTCTGCTATCACAGGAAAAATATTCTATAGAAATGGAAGTTGTGATTTAATGAAGAGCCAAGGACAGCGTACTTTTATAAGAAATAATATAGTGTGAGTGGGTAGTGAATGAAAGTGGTCATTGAAAACATAAGTATGTATTGGTGTTTGCAATCATATTCATTTTGCATTAGACAGTTTAGAATCTTAAAAACATGTAGGATGTGGATTTAGGTGAATGACTTTATATTTTCCTTGAGAAACTAGTTTTACTATATTTAATTTAACATGAAGAAAACATGAAGGTAAGTAAAAGTACTGGCACATTTGAGTGTAGTATATGCAACCTAGCTCTAATGTCAGGTGTTATTACTTTTATTAATTTGTCGAACTCATCATGTGGCAGGTTCTGGTTATTACATATTATTTTTCTTAATCTTTACAATGCAATTATTGCAGTTTTACAGGAGAAAATGAATGTCAGAAAGGATAAGTAATTTGTTCAGAATCATATCTAAAGTAATCAATGGAGCCAAGTTTGAATTTAGGTTTTTGAAACTCCAGTGTCCATAAACTCCTTTATGTACATGTATATTGTATTAGTTTTCTACAGATGCCATAAGAAATACCACAAAATGAATGGCTTAAAACATTTATTTTCTCATAGTCTGGAGGCTAGAAGTCCAAAATCAAGGTGTTGGTAGGGTTGATTCTTACTGGAGTCTCTGAGAGAGAATCTGTTCCCTGCCATTCTTCTACTTCCTCGTCATTGCTGTCAATTGTTTGCATTCTTGGCTTGCAAATGCATCTCTCTGTTCTCTGTCTGTGTATTCAAATGATATTCTGTCTGTGTTTAAATTTTTCTCTTCTTATAAGGACATTGACCATTGGATTTAGGGTCCACCTTAATCCAGTATGACTTTGATTTAACTTGAATACCTCTGTAAAGACTCGTTCTCAAATAAGGTCACATTCACAGGTATTGGGAGTTAGAACTTCAACATATTTTTAAGGGGACAATTCAATCTCTAACCTGCACACGTGGGAAAATAAATAATACGCACTCATTTGTATTTGGATATAGTTAGCATAGAATAGCAAAATAGCATATAGGTACCAGATGTTTCTTAAGTCAAAAATAAATTTTTATAATTAACATTCTCAGTACACTGTGTCTATTCAGTATTCATAGATGTACAGCAGTTGCCAATGGTAAGAAAATGAACTTGAATTATTTTCAACTATTTGCAAGCACCAAAAGCGAATTTTAAGTCTTAAGTACTTAACAATTATTGAATTATTACTTCTGAAACAACTACAATGTTTTCTCTAATTTAAAAAAGCTTTTCCAGCATAAAATTTATTATCATTTTTAAGAAAGTCAGTATCTTTATAGATAAATGCCCATGAAGAATGGCTCGAAATTCATGGCTTCCAATTGTCATTAACTTATTTTATTTGTTTATAATATCTGCTTTCTTTAAATAAACCAACATGGAAACACCCTTTGAAAGCACAAATATGCATTGTGGATACAAATTAGATTTACCTTCCACTGAAGAGCTATAGCCACTATTTTTTTCATTAGAAAAAATGTTTAATTGTGGCTAAAAACTCAATACATAAAATTTACCATTATAACTATATTTAAGTGTACAGTTTAGTAATGTTAAATATATTCACATTATTATGCAACTTATCTCTTGAACTTTTTCATCTTGCAAAACTGAAACTCCATACCCATTGAACAACTCCCCATGTTCCCTCTCCGTGGTCCTTGGCAACCATTACCCTACATTTTATTTCTATGAGTTTGACTGCTTTAAATACTTCATAGAAGTGGAATAATACAGCATTTGTTCTTTTGTGACTCGTTTATCTCACTAGCATAAGATCCTCAAGGTTCATCTATGTTATAACTTGTGACGGAACTTTTTCGAAGGCTTAATAGTATCCCATTGTATGGATATACTACATATTCTTTATACATTCATTTATCCATGGACACATGGATTGCTTCCACCTTTTGGTTATTTTGATTAGTGTTGCTATGAACATAGATATGCAAATATATCTGTGAATTATCTGATATGTGCATATATATACATTAGCTAAGTTCTAATCTAAGGATATTGGAAACTTTCTTATGAAGGTAAGCCAAGAGACAACTGTGGTTCAGATGTTTTCTGTCCTTGTGTGACTCTGCTGCCCCAATGCATTTCAGTGCTTACATTTCTTCTCTCCCACATTGGATAATAGTTAAACTTGGTTCTCTACCCTCTAGCCTTAGAATATAGCCATTTCTATAAAAAGTTGAAAAGTAGAAAAGGGCTGCAAATGCCAACAAACGTCTGTGTATCTACCCAAAGGAACTTTGTTAAAAGATATGTAGAAATTTTACTGATTCAATCAACATTCAGTACATGTTTATTGAGGGCCTGCTATGGGTCAGATTCTATCAATTGTTTCAGAATAAAACTGAGTAAATCAGAAAAAAAAATCCCTATCCTTCTGGAGCTTATGTTTCTGTGAGATCTATAAGTATATATAATGGTGATGATGGTGATGGTGATGGTGATGGTGATGATGATGATGTGCCTATTTGTGTATTATATGTCAGGGAGAAATACATACTAATGAGAAAAAGAATAGAAAGTGTGAAGGGGGCATAATTTTCTATCAGGTAGCTAAGAAAGATCTAACCGAGGTGACTTCTCAGTAAAGACCTAACGGAGATCAAAGACTGAACTATGTTGTTGTCTAAGAGGAGAGTCTTCCAGGCCATAAGAGCAGCAAAGGCAAGCGCCCTGTGGTGAGAGAAGCCTACTGAGAAGGTCACTGTGACTCAAATGGAGGATTGGGAAAAGAATAGAAGGGAAAGGGATGGAAGCAAATGAAGTGAGGGGGGGTCCTGGGACTTGTAGGTTGTAATTGAAACTCTGGCTTGTTCTCTCAGTGAAATGGGAAACTATTGTGGGCTTTCAAACAGAGGAGTGACACACTCTGATGTACGCTTTCACAAAATCACTCTGGCTACTGTATTGATTAGGCCATCTTAAAAGCTGGTCGGTCTCAGTTAATGTCATGTGTATTATTATTACTTTTTTAATGAAAGAAAAGGATACATTTTGATACATAGAATTAGGCCAACAGAATACTTTCTGCTGGAAGTATTTCAATGTTGATCGCCAAATATATTTCACGAGCCCACTTTATGTAAGGCATTGTTCAAGACGTTGCGTTTAATAGGTAAATGATGTCATCTTCCTTCAAGAAACTCACAATTTAACTCTAATACAAATTTGGTTTCATAGCAGAAGTAAGAATAAATAGTAAGAGAATTGGGAAGAAGAAACATTTAATTTAGCCTGTAGGGATCTGGGATAGCTTCATAAATGGGAATGTATTTGACTTGAACCAAGAAGGAGTAACAGAAAATTGGCAAGTTAAAAATGCCTTTGTATTGAAAATGCTGAAAATGTATAAATACTGTGACATTGAGCTTCTTTGTTTCAAAAGAAAATTTCCTAGTTTTACTCAAATGTCCTACATTTTCATACCCACATATTTATATGGTGGTCATATTTTTTAATGGATTTCCAACATAATACTGAAAACGTATTGAATACTAGCTTTTTGTGGAAAAAATCAAAAAACTCCCTTCAAGTTACTTATCTGCCTTTCTATTGGGTCCATAGTAAGGATAGGGAGAGGCAAATGATCAGATCGATGAAGGAAAAGGGTTTATTTTTTATACTGTCATTTTTCTCTCCTCAACTTCATATCTCCCTCCCTACTTCCTATCTCCTTCCATTTTCTTCTTCTGTCTCTGCTATTTTGTCTGACTCTCCTCTCATCTTGGAATTCAGTGTATGAGATGAACATAGTACATAAATGCATGTTATTATTTATATTTTTAACTGACTTTATCCTTTTTTAAAAAAGTAAACATTTTATAAATTCTCTATTTTAAAAATATTGTGAGTTATTATTAATTTTTGTTTCCTGTGATTCAGTAATCCTGGACAGGAAAAATTTTTTCTCAATTTAGTCATATTATTTTATAGGTTATATGCATTATCAATATGTGGCTGAATACAGTTTGTTTGCAAGATGTGGTTCAGCTTTTGGTCTACCCCTTCCTTGTTTTAATGATTTCTGCTATGAATTCATAAAACTGACATAAATTTGTCTTACCTCTATTAAACAGCAGTTCTTAAATATATAAAGTGAACTTCAAGAGATGATTTATTCATTTAATGACTTTTAGAAATAAGTATTCTATTTTTAAATTTACTATTTAGAAGGAAAATAACAAGGAAGTTTTGAGATTATTTCTAGTTGTAAAGAGAGACTGTTTAGGGATGACATTTGCACTTGAGAGGTGCTGCGGAAATGGGTTCATCTAGTTAACCTTCATCCGAATTGCCATCTTCTACTTTATCCTATGAAACAACTGGTGAAGGAGAAAATGTTAATTAGGAAGCTTTTCAAGATTAATTTTTTTCATTTTCAGAAAGTGAAGTGTTCGCCACTTTCCATGTTAAATAAGGTTCTTCACTTGGCAACATAGGCTTTGCTACAGTAATTGTGAGCTCGCAGCAAATACTTGATGGTGGAGAAGACAAGTGCAAAAAAGCAATTTTTGCAACAGCCAACCAGAACAGCCTGTTCTGTTCCCAATAAATTAATGGATTTAACCTTGCAGCTGTAGCGGTGTTATTATGCAAATAGTCTGTGAGTATTATGAAAGCCAACTGATTCTCTATAGAGAAAGTTGTTTCTTTCTTCCTGAGAATTCTAAGTGACTAGATAATTGACACATTGTGTAACCATGTTAAGTGAAGGGAAAAAATATTTTCAGTAAATCTACTGAGTTTTATTTTATGTTCCAGTGTTTTCAGCAATTTACAGAGGCTTTTCCTTAGAACAATATTATTTAGCACAGTAAATTCAAGTGTCCACAGACAATCTCCTAGAAAAGGAAGGAATGAAAAATATTGTATGGCTCTTTACTCTGTGTTATGTTGATTTTAATTCAGGCAGAAATTAAAATTTCCTTCAATATTATTCAAGTGTAGTGGTCCGATCATGCTGAACGTCTTTGAAGCAATATATTTGCATTCCGATTCATGATGGACTAGAAAATTGTGCACTAATTATTTGATCAAGTTGATAGCCACTTTGGTTTTTAAAGCTGATCTTAGATTTATACCATATATAAAACACTTACAGTTGAAAGTTCACTCTCAGTAATTGACCAGTTGTGAAGATCACTCAAAGTGCTCTTCACTAGATTGAAGTTCCGTGGTTAATGAAATCGTTGATGATTTAAAAATATTTAAAACGAGTAAATATAAGAGTGGGTTCATTGGTGTCTTTATTGTGGTAAGGCTGTAGTCAGTTGATCAGGGAAATGATCTTGGAAATTAGTTCAGTTATTTCATATGAACAATTTGCATATATAATTTTCGGTTTTGTCATAGACAGTATTTACCTTATGTGTGCTTTATATTATTAGGTTATATAAATCAGTTTTTAAAAATGTACTCCAAAATGTTTTATAATTATATGTACATATACATATATTAGGGATTATAATAACTGCAGCTTGAAAGACTTGCAGTTATTACATAATTGAAAGATCACAAGATTTGGAATCAGAAGTCCTAGATTTTTGTACTTTGATTTTTTTTAACCTCTTAAAGATCTTTTCTTACACTATAAATAACAACGCCTGAGAATAGATTTAAACTGAACGATATATGTAGAAGAGCCTTGTAAACTTTAAATCAGAAAATAAATATATTATTTTTATTTAATGATATTTATGGTCTTTAACTTTCAGTAAACTGTTTATACACCAACATTTTATTTTGAGTTAATAATTCTTACATTCGCATTCCAAACACAATGTTTTGACATTTTTGCATCTCAGTTTTAAAATTTTTAAGTAGTAAGTGATAATAACAATTAATCAAATTTAATAAGGATAACATTGCCATTGATTTTTTAAAACTATGGTATATATAATGATTCATTAAAAATCTTGACTGATGATATAATCATCATTTGTCATGCATACCCTTTAATTAATTAATTACATTCTAGCTATTCATCCATTCATTTTTACTTTCCTATATTTTTATAATTTGAATATTTTTATACACACTATTCAACTTTTATCTATGTAAATGCTTCTCTTCTATCATGTCACTCTGTCTTCTCTTAGTTTTGCAGTGACTCCATCCTGAATTTGGCATTTACCATTTCTTTATTTTTAACACTTATGGTTTGACACATATGTTTGTGTCCATAATCAATATATTGTTTCATTTTGCATGCTTTTGGACCTTATTATCATGTTGAATTTCCGCTCTTGGGACTTTCTTTTTCATTTAACGTTATATCACTTTGTTGTTCACATCACAATATTAATATATTTATATATACATAAATCATGTCATAAGTATTAATGTTATTAATTTTCACAGCTTTATTATATTTCATCATGTGAATATACCATTATTCATGTACCTATTCTCCTGTGAATGGCATTTGGTTTCTTGTTTTTGTATTTTTTTGTTTGTTTGTTTCTTTTCTTTCATATATCCAATATAGGCAGTGCTTATCTACAGTCTGTTCTCATTATTCATGGTAGTTATTTTTATAAATTTGACTAGAACACTGACTTAACCAATACTAAATCATTGCTCCTAGGGGAAATACAGGTTTAGGTTCCTGGGACCCTCTAGTCACAATATTTTTCTCAATCAATCAATATATAAGCTTGTTTTATGTGTGATATAGTTTAAAGACAACTTATAAAATGTATATTGTTGATTCGTTAACATTGAACTCATAGACAACATTATAACTCATGACCGAATGAAGCTTACCTAACATATGTATTTTCTCCATAAGTTTCTTTATAGCTTCTTACACTTAGGAATAGTGCGTATCACTTCAGCTCTACATGTGGGGGCTTTTATAAACAGCACACGCACACACACACCATAAAAATGTAAAAACGATGTCCCTAAGTAGACCACAAAAAGGACACATGTTTCACCTCAGCTGTGAAGGTGCATATAGGACGATGTAAAATTTGTCACTCTGTACATCCCTGCATCTTCAAAGAACAACAAAAGCGAAGCAAGTTACCAGCACATTTTAGGGCAAACTTATAAACCAACATCCACAGTCAATTACAATGGCGTCCATGTCTTTAACTGAAGTGCTTCTCAAACACTAGCTTGGTAAATGTTAGATTTTCAGGCCCACCTCCCGTGATTTCGATTTAGTAGGACTGAATTAGAGCCTGAGAATTTGCATTTCTAACTAGTTTTCGGGTTATGCTGATAATGCCAGTTCATGGAAAATACTTAGCAGAGCTCTTAGTAAACAGGTATAATAATTCTCTAAAGCATATACCTTCCTGGAATTGCCAGCTCAAAATTTGGGCTAAATTGCCATCATATTTTATGCTTACCTTCAGTTTTATGTAAGATGCCAATATCGCATACCATTTAAACACAGAGATACCTGTGAATGTTCTTCTGTTATGTCTTGGATCTTTACAAAATGTGGTCTTTGGCCAAAAAAGAAAGAAAATCTAAATATATTTAATTGGTCACATTTTCTTATTGGAATTTTTTTCATTACCAAAAAGGATTTATTTGTTGAAAAAAAAAAGGATTTTTTTCTGGCCTGCATGCCAAGATGGAGGAGTAATTATAGAAGGGAAAAGGAAGTTAAGGGAAGGGGAAATTAGAACCACAGAGCTTTATTATGAACAGTTTTTCCTGTAGTGTTCTCATGATTACATAGAGTGTGAGAACTTCTATAAGCCCTAGCTCCTCCCATAAACTCTCCTCACTGATTTATGTTTGCTTAAAGTTCCAGTTGCTCTTTATTACTCCCCTTTTGATCAAGATCTTTCTCTAAAAGCATCGCTGAACAACAGTCAGGTCTTCTACCTTCAGCAACTTTTTGTCCCTTGATGTGAGGAAGGACCTCTTCTGGGTGTCATCTCATGTGTCAGAAGGAAGGTGCATGGATAGAGAACAGCTCGTGTCCAGGTCAACAGGCAACAGGTGCAGAACGTTCCAAAGCTGGTAGGGTTGTTCTTCTTGGAATCCCAGATGAGTCCCCAAATGTCGACTGAAAAATAATATTAATTAGGTGTTTCACCACCAAAAAGGATTTATTCAGGGGAAAAAGAAAGGGTTGCAACCTAGGACATGCAGATGTGGCAAGCCACTGTGCACACTTATTGGAATTTAGTAAACTTGAAATCAACAGAACAAGAAAACAAAAACAAAGATTAAAAAAAAAATAAAACACCTAATAACACCATCAGAAAAAAATCTTTTCCATTTTGGGAAAACAAAGTAACAGAATATTTTGCTAAATGGCCCCAGATTTAAGAGGAATTTGGAATAATGAAAAGCAAAATTTTTATTAGAAAAAATACCTTACAACGAATACAGCTAAAGCTGTATGGAAAGAAAATGTATTATATGGTCTAAAATATTTAAATTTTAAAAAGACTGAACACAAGTAATCTAAATGTTCTAATTAATAATAAACCAATAAAAAATTTAAAAAGTAGAAGATAATAAAGATAAAACTAAATAGAAAACTAAATTCATGGAAAGGATGAATAAACTTAGTACTTTGGACATATTAAATTGGACAATGGTAAGCCCAATTAAAAAAATAAGGCACAAAATGAAAATATAAAGTCAGGTTATAAAAGGTGCAAAAGCCATAGTACAAAAGATTTTGGAATACTTATGATGTTATAAAACATTTATATAAAAAGTGTGAAGTTCAGAGAAACTGCAAATTTTAAAAATTCTCAATAAATAAAATGTTGGCAGTCAAAAGATATTAAACTAATTCCAGATGTAGTAGTGTATGTTCCAGTAATGGAAGGATAAGTTTATATTGTAAAATTAGAAAATTAGAAATTCACCAGTATAATCTATTATGACATCAAATTAATATACACAACAAATGTGAATTTATGTATAGAAGTTGGGAAACATTTGATAAAATGTATGAATACATTATTTATTTGCACAAATTTTGGAATTTGAAAATCTAAGTACAATATTAAGTACATTTTCTTTTGATTCAGCATTGTTTCTTAGGTTGTTGTTAATAACATCACCACCTATACACAAAAAATATGTGATATTAATAATAGGAAAAAAGAGACAATTGTTATTTGCAGCTGATTCAATAGCAGGCCTGGAAAACTAAAAGTAGGTTAGAACAAATAAACAAGTAAACAGTTTAAAGAAAAAATATTTTTTAAAATGTACCTTTACTATTATGAACATTTAAAAATTAAAATAGAAAATACAAATTTCATTCATAAGAAAGGAGAAAGTTATAAAGCACTTAAAAATTTTACACAATTGGCTCAGAATCACAAGGTTCACGTTGTAACATTGTTAAAGGATAAAAAATTATGTGAATAATTATAGATGCTTGATTGATATGAAAACATGCTGTGTTTCTAAATGGAGAAATTTAACACTTAAAAAAAAATCAGTCCCAAATTATTATGGTGACATATGGTCTTATTTTTGGAGCTTAAGAAAAGCATGGGAGAGTATAGTTGACTGTTCACATTGGTTACTTAAAGGTGTTGAAATTAGAAGGGGTAGGGAAATGCTACTTATGCTTTATTCATCTGTATTGAGTTCTTTCAGTAAGCTTTTCACTTTTGTCAAATATAGTAGGAATTCTTTTGTTAAGTATGTGTTGACTTTGGATGCAGATGGCTTATTTTTTATTTACTAGCTACATTTCCTTTGGAAAGTCACTTTACCTATCTAAGCCTCAATTTCTGCATCTTTAAAAGGGGGATAGTAACTCTCTATGGTTGATGTGAGGATTAAATATGCTGTATGAAAATCTAAAAACATAAATAGTGGAGCAGAATGTACACTCTTAGTAAGTGGAAGCCATTCTGTCTTGTATAAAAGGAGCCTTATTCTGATAGTGCTTCTTGTCCAGTTTTTGTTTATTTAACAGTTTTCCCCAAGGGAAACCAGATCCTAAATAGAGCACTGAACTTAGTAAATTTAAGTATAGGATTGGCACAATACTGCATAAGTAATAATGTTTTAAAAAATAGTTAATGACCAAGATGTTATTTAATTAATTTTCATAACTTTTTATTATAGGCAGCCTGACAAATTTTTATCTGCAATCACTTATAAAATAATTGTTAAACCAGCAAGCTCTTAGAGTTTGAAATATTGCTGTTTCTTGACTTACACAGGTACCTGTGTTTTGTTAATTTACCTAAAATACATGATATCCCTGACATATGACTTAGAAATTTATTTAGGGAAAAGATACATTCTCTTACTACCTCCTGGTTGTCTCAAACTTTTTGATAAAATATGTACTTGGAATCATGGTTCTCATCTTTGTAGTGCATGAAGATGGACAGCACTCAATTTTCAGAGTGTGGACACTGGCATGTCATTTGACTTCATTATATTGATAATGTGTTTTTGTTCATTTCCAAAATGTCTCATTCTTGAAGCATGCTAAAAAACTAGGAAGATAACCAGATATTTCTTATTGAGAAATAATGTAAAAAAAAAAAGTAGTTAATGATTAAAAAGCACTTTATAGAAATTACTTTTATTTTTAAAAGTGTTATGAAACATTTTTGTCTCTTAGACTTAAATATACTTAAATATATATCAATTAGA
>NW_006435762.1:6488328-6500382 GCF_000325575.1 Pteropus alecto
GAAAATATGTTTCCTTTTTAAATTCAAGCTCCCAAATGCTACAACAATTCATGGATATTGAGTGCTTTGTGGTAGCCACCACTTGTGAGGATCTTTTGCCCTATGCCTTCACTTATTTCATTCCCCAGACATGTTACACTGTCTCTTATCACAAGGTCACTCACCCCCATTCAGAAGGGCACTACTTTAAGTTTATTTGTTTTTGAATTTTATTGTTTTGTTTGTTTTGGCAATTTTTCAAAAAAAAATTTTAGAAAGGACTCGATTTTGTTCCAAAATGTTATAGTTTTACAATTTACTTGACTACCATTCTATGAAGAAATGTTTCATTATTACAGTTTATCTCATTTTCCTTATTTTATTTTAAATTTGAAAGCCCAAACTCAGCTAGCAATGGCTGCTTTTGGAAATTTTGAGCCATGTTCAAAATTGCTGCTCTAAAAACAAAATGCGCACAATGACTTGGAAAGTAATATGATAATATTACATGAATTTTGGTCATAGGATAAAAAAAAAGGTGTGATAAATGGTACAAATAGATTACTCATTCATTAAAAAAAATGTTTTTTCAAGATTCTGTAATTACACTAGTGAGGAAGGATAGACATAGAACCCAGATATCAACCTTTGTATATCTTACATTCTAATGGGGCTACTAATATTGATCAGATAAAATATTAAGAAAGGGCAGGTTTTCTATAATCTAAAGTGCGAGTAAGAATTAACTGCGGAGAAGAGGAAGTTTATTTCAATCAAAGGGAACAGAATAAGGAGGAGGCACTGAAGGACTGAGAAAATGCTGGTCCTGAGAGACGGGAAGCAAGGAGAGAGATGAGAAGTAAGCAGGAGCCAGACAATCTTGCAGAAAATTAAAAGTCAAGGAGAATCAATGCCTGAGACAAAGAACTCAGTGACTGTTAGATTCTTTTTTCTTGTAAATAACTATCCATAATCAGTTAATCATTATCTGAGGTTTTCATGTGTAACACACACACAACACACACATATACACACACACATTTTGCCATATATAAAAACTTTTAAACAAACTTTTAGATTTATGCCCATGATTAAGAAAGGTATAATCACTTTTGAAGAGTAAATTAGGAAGTCCTTTTATCCATTCTGAATTTTTTTTCCCTTAGAAACTTAAAAAGAATTTTAGCTAACCAGTTCAAGATGAACCCAAAGCTAACTTTTATATTAAAATTTAGCTATCTCTCCATGGTATCAATATGATTATACTTTGGATATCATAGTTGAATATTAAATTAATTTTCCTCATTTCAAAATTAATAACTTAATTTTAAATATTGCCTATAATTAATTTTCATAGCTTGTAAAGAAATACTGGACATCTAACCAACTTGCATTTCAATAATCTCTCCTGTTACTGAGCACAAGAATTCTATGCATATTAGGAGCAGGACTTAGTAGGCAATGGGGCTTCAGATCTATCATGCAATGGTTCCTCAGTTCCTTCTAAAAATAGCTCCTCCCTGTTGTTCTTATCTTTTTTATTGGATGTATCCTATGTGTAGGATGCTTCGGTTCTGAAATTGAAGACAGTTATTATCTTGGTAATTTGGTATACTCCTGTCTGAGGGTGTATACCATTTAAGTCTTTCAACATCAGTTTATTGATTTTCTTCAGGGTCAAAATTAGAAGCACCATCAATAATCTCAATAGAACATAATGCTATGCATGGTACAAAGTTTAAATATTTATTCACTGAGTCGAATCTTATAATATCAAGAAGAAAGTATAGTTAATAGGATAATAAGTACCTATGGTGATATTAAAGCAGTAGACTCATGATATTTACATGTCTTAATCATATATTAATAAATTATTTACTATTTTAAATTCTGTATTTTATCATTGCAAAAATAAATATTAAAAACAAATATTAAATTTTGATTATTTTATATATTTTACTTTTTGTGGCATGCCTACTAGGTGTTACACTCAGAAAGAAGCCTATGTGTTCACTTAAATAAAATGTGTTCACCAATGAAAATTTAACCAGCAGTAAAAGTGCCCAAATTGAACTTGCTATAATCACCTTTTTATTTCTAGTTTTAGTATGCTGTTTCAAAATTGCATGTAATGAAAATGTCAAGATAAGAAGAAAAAACTAATTAAAACTGCAAAGAAGTACCAAATACTATACAAACTTTAGTTTTCTAATAAAGTTATGATTTATATATACTGATAAATACATGACTAGAGCTTCTGGTATAAGATAGATGATAGATAAATAATAGATAGGTGATTAGATAGATAGATAGATGAATGGATAGGCAGAAAGACAGACAGATGTAGAGATGTGTGTATGTGCATGTAATTAAATATATTTCTTTTTAACATTTTTCAGCCATTTGCTATTTTCTGAACTTTGCCTTGGTAATATAAAAGAGAAAAATGAGAAGGCTGTAAGTAACTTTTACAAAGGATGTTAGTTTAACTTGACAATTTTTTAAATCTTGCATTAATACTAGAGACTAATCATTATACTGTGCATGCAGTTTAAAGTGAGAATGAAAATCTATTTTTTTCAGCGCTTTAGAGTGTTCAAAACTCATGTTTAAAATAGCTTAGGTTTTTAACACTGTATTAGAGTTTTTAAAGAAATATTTATATTCATTGCAATTTTTTAATTTGATTTTTAAGAGGTTTCAATGCATTACATTTAGGGAATATATAGGCTTTAATTATTTTCTTTTTCTCTCATATGCAAGTACTTATTAAAAGAGAGTTGCCATTTAGCCAATCATTTTACATATGAAAATCACACACTCTCCTTATACATTAACTTTTTTGTATTTACTAGATTCACATTTTCCTAATAATAAGATCTTGAAATTAAAAGTGCTGTAACTTATAGAACTGATATACTTTATGCTTTTAGTATTTGTGGAAATTCAGTTGAAATAATTAATAAATATTACTTTTACTTCATCAATATAAATTATAGATTAACTGTTAAAACAAAAGTGAATGGTTGTTCAAAACTTTTAAAGGTTTAAGTAGCCATAATCTCAAAATGTATGTTTACAAATATGTAAGTGCCATTTATAAGTTAAACTCATCGATTTATTGACTTTGTTACTACAGGTATCTGTTAACCTTATCAGAAAATCAAATTTAAGTTTCTTAAGCTACTTTGAATAACTGTGTGTAGTTATAATGGATATAATTGAATTTCTTTAAAATATTAAGACTTTGCAGTTATTCCAAACATCCTCACTTAATTTTTTTTCCTGTGTTTTTACGATAAGCTGTAATTAAATTAAACGGTGTCTCATCTTCTATACTTCTCTAGATTAATATGGCAGCTTATTGAAGAGAGACTTTTATGGTTGTGTTCTATAATTTATATGCTAGGTGGATGATACCTGGCATATAACAGTTATGTATTGATTAAATATGTGGTTCTTTTAAATTCAATACACATTCCTGATCCAAATTCTCAGAGAACTAGAAATAGTTTACTTCCTTATCCTTGTAAGGAACCTGACTCAAACCAGCAAGCTATATCATATAAAACATTGAGGCATTAGTTGAAATCCCATTAATGTCAGAGAAAACAAGGGTTTTCTTGTCACCTAACCACTGTGGTAAAATAGATCTTAGATAAAAAGAGTACTTTGCTTCCAGATAGTTAAAATATGTTGTTTTTGCCTTACCTTACAAATGGTTACTGGAGACAGTGTATTGTGGGGCAAAAAATTAATTTTGGAGTTTGGATCCAGCACTGACTGGCTATTTAACTTTGTTCCAGACAATTAACCTGTTATCTTCAGAAGCCTCATCTGTAAATGAGTTACAACATCGATGACAAAATCTATGTCATGAGGTTATTATAAGAATATGCTGAGGATAACAGATATGAAAATACTTTATAAGTGACAGGGCAATTATAGACTTGGTATGATTATTAACACGAATAGTGAAAACAATAGCATAGTATTTATTTTTTGTTCATTATGAACCTGTTTTATTCCCCCCTCATGAACTGTATATTCTGCTTCATATTATTTAGCATTCTCTCCAAACATGTTGCATTTTATGCCCAGTCCACCCTGACATTTATTGGTCTTTTTCCTATGCCTAAATTGCCTTTTTTCGATGATCTATGTTCATTAAAATCGTCCTCAGTCTTCAACATAACAAGAATACTAACTGTTCCATGACCTAGTCTTTAAATCTCCCACTCCCACCTTCTTTACTAGTTAAAACAATCTTTCTTTTATGCCTATTATGGAGCTTCTCTCATTCTTATTAATTATACTATTCAGCTTCTAAATCCCTTGCCTCTCCAAGGTAGTCTGTGAATCAGCAGTATGGCCATCACCAGGGAGCTTGTTAGAAATGCAGAATCCTAGACCATACCCCAAACCAAGATCCCTAGGTGAATCTTATGCATATTACACTTTGAGAAGAATTTCCCTAATTAATTATAAACTTCTTGGGAGTGGAGAGATAGTGAAGGCAGAGCTTTTTCTGTATTGCCTTAGTATCCTCCGGAAGGCTCTGCATCATCCAGTGTTTTGTACATAATAGGTGTTCAGTTGAATTGAATTTTATTTTTAATATTTTGAAGTCAGGAAAAGCCAGTTTTAGAAAACTCAGTTATTAGGAGAAGATATTTTAAAGTCAGAGCAAGAAGAAAGCTATTTGTTATTGAAGCTGCTCATGTCAACTAATCAATATTTCTTGGTCATCAACTACTACTATACTTTTTCATGCATAAAATATTAGTATGGATCCTTGATCTTATTTAAAAAATCTTCAGTCTAACCTTCACCTTCAGATAATTCATTTAGATAACTGAATCAAATGTGATTGCTTTGTCATCCTTGTAAATATTTAACATAGGCTATTAGAAGTCATGACAAAACTTTAGGGCATCGTACATCTAAAAATGACTGGTAAATATCAAGATGTGATTTCATTAAATTATTTAGAGAGACCAACTCATCATTTGTCTTAATTTTCTATAACATGTTGAATAAAACCATAAGCAACAATTTCTCATTTATAATTAAAGTAAGGTTTATAATGTAAAATATTTTCTTTTCCAGTGTATGATTTAAAATCAATTGTGATATTCCCCCTTTATATGCTTCTTAACACGATTTTGTGTGTGTGCATGTGTGTGTGTGTGTAGAATCCCATCAAAAATTTATGAGTACCATTGATTCACATTTATCTATCTGTATAAGCTAATTGTTGTGAATTAAATTAAACCCATCTCTAATTGTAGGTAGTTTCTTTCCATTGCCTAGAAAGTTGCCAGTCTGCTTATCCTTGCTATCGGCTGATATGTGCTTAGGGAACAGAAACTAATTTTAACATTAGCCCAAGCAAAATGTAATTAGGATGGCTAATCTGCTAAAAAATACCCCCAGCAAAAATCCTTTTTTTATGTAATACCATTTTAATGGAATGGCCTTTTTATTAAATGCAAGTGACAAAGACCTAAATGATGCCTATTTTCTTTTAAGAATAGATGTTCTGAATTTAGAATTTAGATATTAAGGGCAATTTAAAAGGATTAATAATTCTCTTAAATATACCAACTGTGATTACTACCAGAATTCATGAGTTCTTAGTTTATGCTAGGAGTTAAGTGTTTTATGTTTTGTTAATTTGATTTTATAGCAAACATGTGAAAATGATATTATTATACTAATTTCATAGATTATGAGACTAAGCTTGGGGACATTAAAAAACAACTAGTGAATGGACCAGTCGGGATTTGATTCCCTATTAGCCTAAAGCCAATTCTAGGATTCTTAACCAATAGGCTCTAATGCCTCAGGAAACCACAGTGACAGAGTAACATATTCACAGATCATTATCTTTCTCTTGAATTGTGTCTGAAATGAATTTTATGCTTTAATTTGGTCTCACTACAATGTAACTTAAGTTTCAGATACTTGCTTCAAAATCCAAAGTTATGTAAAAGTTCAAACCTTCTGTGAAATATATGAAACAACTGTGCTTTTCACCTACAGATTTATGTTTAGATGAGACCAGGTAATTGTCTAACAAAGTGGTCTTTAGAAAGGGATTGTTAATAATTTATCTAATTCTTTGCCAAAATTCAAATTGTTTCTGGAATGACTCTTCTTTCAAAATTTAACATGTTTCTTCATTTTGCCAACCAGGCCTGATTTTATCTTTTAATTTTAATTTGAAATTGATGAAACTTATAATATTCTGAATTTTGATGACATTGCAACCTATTATGGAGACTTACATTATTTTGGTTAAAGTACCCATCACTTTAATTTCATGTGGAGAATTAGTATATACAAAATTAGGCATGTGAATCCATGTTCTGCTGCCTACAGAGTCTATCTACTAGAATGACTGTTGACGAAGAGTGGGGTGCCACAGTAGCACTCATAGGAGGGTCACCGAGAAGCATCACAAGATATTTTAATTTTTCAAGGAAAACACAAAGATACTCGATAACTGTTTAGATATCTGTTGGACACAGTGCAAACTACTAGCTCAAAGAACTTTATTTCTAAGCATTAGATTGTGCTTTATTCCTTTTGATGATAATTTATATTTACGGAGCTGGATTTTAAAAGTTTGCTTAATAAAAGCAAGTAGCGAGAGAATAGCAATATGGAGCAAGAAGTGAGGGTGGTGGTGTCCACTATGATTTCAAGGTTTGAGAAGTTCTGTACAGTCCAAGAGGAACACAAATCCCATTAGTAACTGGTTATTTGAGAATAAAAAATATATATTATTGCCTTCATTAAAGTCATGTGTATTTTTTTCAAACAGCTGCTAAAATTATTAGGATGTAGATACTTATTATATCCTAGATATTAAACTATTACTACTACTTAAAATACTAATGTAACTACTTAAAATATGGAACTGTTACCTATTTCATATACATGATATATAATTATATGTTTATTATACAATTATAATATAATAAAATTTAATTTGTGCCATGTAATTTTCTCATTCAAAATATACAATTCAGTAGTTTTACTATATTCACAGGTTTGTGCAACTGTCACCAAATTTAATTTTAGAAGATTCTCATCATTCCCTTCATAAAAAAAGCACATACCTATTGGCAGTTATTTTTCATTTCCTCCCAGTTTCCAACCCCAGGCGATTATTAATATACTTTCTGTCTCCACAGATTTGCCTACTCTGGACTTTCACGCTATATGTGGTCTCTTGAGACTAGGTCTTGACTAGCTCCTTTCATTTAGCATGTTTTCTAGGTTTATCCATGTCGTAGCATCTATAACTACATTATTTTTATTGCCGAATAATATTCTGTTGTCATTAAGTACATTTAATTTATCTATTCATCATTTGATGGCCATTTGGGTCATTTCCATTTTCTGGCTATTATAAATAAAGCTACTGTGAACATTCGTGTGCCAGTTTTTGTGTAAACATATGTTTTCATTTCTCTGGTTTGTATAGTTAGGAGTGGAGTTACTAAGTCATAACTCTGTTTAGGCATTTGAGAAACTGCCAGGCTGTTTTCCAAAATATTACATCATTTTATATTCTCACCAGAAATGTATCAGATTTCCAATTTCTTCACATCCTCTCTAACACTTGTTATTTTATATATATATATTTTGGTTATAGCCATTCTAGTGGGTGCGAAGTGGTATCCCATTGTGGTTTTAATTTGCATTTCTCTCATGGTTGATGATCTTTTAATGTGCTTATTGGCAATTTATATTTGGGAGTAAAATTTATTTAGATCCTTTGCTCATTCATTAATTGAGTTTTTATCCTTTTATTATTAAATCGAAAATGTTTTGGATATTTATATATAATCTGAGTACAAGTCCATTATTAGACATATGAGTTGCAAATATTTTCTCCTAATCTGGGGGATGTCTTTTCATTTTCTTAATGGTATCCATTGAAGCACAACATTTAAAAATTTGCATGATGTCAAATTTATCTACTATGTCTTTGGGTGTCATATTTAAGAATGCTTTGCCTAATCTAAGGGCATGGAAATTTTCTCCAATATTTTCTAAGAATTTTAGCATTTAAGCTTCTGTGTTTAGGTTTATGATACATTTTAATTTGGTTTTATTGTATTGTGTGAAGAAGGGGTTTACCTTTATTCTTTTGCATATGAAAATCCAGGTTTGCCAACACCATTTGTTGAAACAAATTTTTTTATCCTATTAAAGTGTTTTGGCTCCCTTGTCAAAAGTCAATTAACTAAAACTGCGGGGGTTTTTTTCTGTACTTTCAATTCTATTCCATTGATCTGTGTATTTATCCTTATGCCACTACTGTACAGTCTTAATTTACAGACAAAGTCTGTAGCTTTGTAGTAAGTTTTGAAATCGGGAAGTGCGAATCCTCTACCTTTTTTTTTCCCCTAAGTTTGGGATTTGATAGTGATTACATTGAATCTGTAAATCAATTTGAGGAATAAGGATATTTTAGCAATTTAGAGAATTTCAATTTATAAAAATGGGGTATCTTTCCATTTATTTAGATCTTTAATTTCTTTTAATAATTTTTATAATTTTTACAAGAAAAGTTTCCTAGTTTTGTTAAAATTTATTTATTAGTATTTTATTAATTTTGATGATATTGGAAATGTAATTATTTTCTTAATTCCGGTTTTGATTGTTTACTGTTAATATATAGAGATACTGATTTTTTAAATATTTATGGTATATGCTACATCTTTACTGAGCTCATTTATTTTAATAATTTTTATAATTTTTACAAGAAAAGTTTCCTAGTTTTGTTAAAATTTATTTATTAGTATTTTATTAATTTTGATGATATTGGAAATGTAATTATTTTCTTAATTCCGGTTTTGATTGTTTACTGTTAATATATAGAGATACTGATTTTTTAAATATTTATGGTATATGCTACATCTTTACTGAGCTCATTTATGACTTATTTTTTTATTGTGATAAGAACACTTAACATGAAATCTCCTCTCAACAAATTTTTAAGTGTACACTACAGTATTGTTAACTATATTAGGTAAATGTCATGTAATAGGTCTCTAGAACTTACTCATCTTGCATAACTAAATCTTTTCACACATTAAATAACAGCTCACCATTTCGCCTCGACCGCAGTCTCTGGAAACCACCATGCTACTCTTTGCTTCTGTGTGTTTGACTATTTTAGATACCTCATGTAACTGGAATTATGCAATATGTTCCTTTGGTGACTGGCTTATTTCACTTAGCATAATGTCTTCAAGGGTCATCCATCCATGTTGTACATGTGCCAAAATTTCCTTCCTTATTAAAGCTGAATAGTATTCCATTGTATCTACATTTTTTATCCTTTCTTCCATGGGTGGACATTTAGATTATTTTCATATTTTGCTTATGGTGAATAATGATTCAATGAAGATGAGAATGCAAGTATCTCTTTGAGATTCTACTTTCAGTTCTTTTGGCTAAATGCCCTGAAATGCAGTGGCAAAATCATATAGTATTTCTGCTTTTAGTTTTTTGAGGAGCCTCCATAGTGGTTTTCATAGTGGCTGTTCCATTTTACATTCCCACAACAGTATACAAGAGTTTCAGTTTCTCTACATCTTTTTGCTCCATGTTTGCCTCTGCATCATTTTTAAGTCTGTGATCAAAGCAGAAGTTTCAGTTCATGGTATCTCTTAAGACCCAGTAGACAATAGTGGTCCAGCACTGCCCTTGGGACCATCAGGTCTTCATGTTTGGTCATTACTACCCAGGATTTTCTTGGCCTTAATTATTATTGCCTCACTTGGGTACATTTAGAACTGAAAGCCAAAGCCCATGTAGCTTAAATGTATAAAAGACTATTGTTTTTATGATTTGGAGAGCTAACTGCATTTCACTTTTTTAAATTCATATCAAACTTTCAAATATTTTTACTTAGTAGAAGTAGTCTATAGATTCCTGAGTCTTTTTTTAAATTTTAACTTCTTTTTATTAACTTCTTTTTATAATTCATATCTATGAAAGAATTCAAATTTATTGATTAAAAGGCTTTGCTTATGATTTATAAAGCAACTGAAAGAAGTTCTTGAAGAGGTAGCATTTAGTGAATTAAATAATACAGTTTTGGGGAAAGGACCTGTAATTGATGTACATTTGAAAAAATTTTTGGTATTAGGTTACAATGCAGATTTATAAAACAATAAAATGTAGAAAAACACAAAAGAGTAAAGTTTTATGTGATCCCAAAAGGGTACCCTTTTCTTGATTGTAAGGGAACCAAATATTTTTAGAAGCTAAAGCTATTGAGTTTACAGAAGTGAAAAACACCAACACTAAACAAAAACTATTTTTTTAAAAATGTTTTCTCTTTTTCTGTTCTTGACATAAATTCTAATTTTTTCAAATGGTACCAAAATCTCTGAAACCTTTTCAGTGTCATCTAACACTTGAATTTCTATTTCTGGATAAAAAAAATCCATTCACAAATGAGCTGGGCAATTCGGTCACCCTTTTTTGACTTCAAACTTTTCTTTGCCAAAATTAAAGAGTACAACATCAGTATTTCCTTTATAATCTTCATCTATGACACCAGCTCCTACATCTATGAAGTGTTTTGCAGCCAAGCCAGATGTGGAGCTACTCTTTCATAGCATCCAGAAGGAAGAGCTAGCTGAATGTCGGTTTTCACGAGGATTTTCTCTATAGGTGGTACTGTGTAATGAATCATAGGTACTGTATAGGTCATATTCCGCCGCCTGGGCAGACCCCTTGGTCCAGGCAGCGGCATGCTCCGGCAGCCAGACGAAGCGGAGCCCTGTGGCTCAGTCCTCTGTAGTCCTCGCCGCTTGCTGAGAAATGGCGAGTATCTCTCTTCAGAGGGCAGAGCAGAGCGAGGGCAGAGGTAAGAGGAGAGGGAAGGAGAGGGCGCAGAATGAGTCCGGCCACGGAGAACACACTCAAGTCCTGAGTCCTTTATAAAACACATTTTATCTGAAAGCTCCAAGAATATTTTCTTAAATATTGTTTACAAAATTAATTGTTCCTCTTTCAGTTCTTATTTCACTATTAAGAAATTTTCCAACTTTAGTATTCGGAATCTCTGACCAGAAAGCTAATGCGACTTTTGTTTCTTACTGACATAATACAGATAAACAACACAACTGAGATTATGTTGGAAAGGTTAGTGTGACACGATGTCTTTGAATTGCCTTTAAGCACTGTAGAAATATAGAGTTAATATTTAACATCGGGAAGTGAAGTTGATGCAATAAGAGAGAGTATAAAGCCGATCATTAGTATGGGAAAGAGAGGTATACAGAGAATAAGCAATGAAAGATAAAGAGAAAAATTCAAAATGAAAATAATAATATTTGCATGGTTTACAGAGTGTTGTGTATATAGTTTGCCTGTCAATCTCCCTCTCCTAGTGAAGGAATTATTTGGCTAAAGAACGAGGAACCCACATTCTCTAACTAACTACGCAAAAAGGGGTTCATCGTAAGGATCCTGGGAACAGCATAGAATCCACTTGCTAGCAGTATCATTGGGCCTCACAGGGACTAGAAGGCTCTAGTTTTTCTCTGTCTTTAAGGGCATATATTCTGTTCTTTTTATTTGCACATTTTTTCCATTCACATCTGCAAACTAGTTATCTTTTCAAAGCCCTCCGTCAGTGCTCCTTCATAATTTTAGTCTATTTGTGACTTTATCTTGCCCAGGTGGCAGCTTGGACCCTCTTTTGCTACATATTTCTCCATCTCTTTTCCATAGCTCAATGACTCAGAATCAGTGACCTAATTCCATATTTCAGGTAGAGAAAACATAATATGCTGAATTTGTATAAGTTGTCTGCCGTTGGTATAATTACTATGACTGAAAGGATGAAGTCTAGTGTGCTGGGCTGTTCTTGTGAGGGTTATAGGTAAAACTGGTTCTCTAAGAGAATAAAAGACATATTAGCATATCTGTCGTGCTGTCTAGTAAACTCCTTAAGGAAAGAGATCATGCCTTATTAATTTCTTTTCCTAGCACCTTGCACAGTATTAAAATGAATATTGAATAAAATAATCTTCTTTA
>NW_006435762.1:6500408-6502286 GCF_000325575.1 Pteropus alecto
CCTGCCTCCAGAGGGCATTGGTATTGACACAAATGAAGAAAAGATTCCATTCCCTTCTGTTTTCGAAGGATGTCGTTAAGATAACTTTTGCCTTGGAACGATGGTTAACCTTTTTTAAAAAAATTAGACTTCTTTGAACATACTTTAAAGACTTTTTCCATATCTGTGATTGAAGCAATAATGACAGTGCCACCTATTTATTGTTGAAGATCCGTGTTTCCACACTATTTTTAGTAGTGCATTTATGTTAAAATTTTACATAGAACACAACTAAATACAAAATATAAAAATGGAATGCATGGTTTAAAGCAGATGTAAAAGAGCAAACTCTGCCTGTTAACCTTCTTTGCTCTGCTCATCTTCCATAAAGCCCTCCCCAACCTTGGAGGCACCTCTGCAGAACCTCAAGGGCCCCAGAGACTACGATTTGTAAACCACTGCATTTAGATAAGAAGCTAGGAAATTTTAGTCTAATTTGCTTAATATTTGCATACGTTTATACTTTTATTTATACATGAGTATGATGCAAAAGATTTTGCAAAGATATAGAAAATAGTTTTATTGTCTATACTTACTGCTGCAAGTTTCTTAGGGATAAAATTCAAAGGCAAAAATTCGTTTATTCGATAAATCTTTACTGAGCATTAAATGCTATATTCTATGCTTGGCATAAAAATTTGAATAAGATAGAATCTCTGTTATCATGTGTTCACAGTCTACACTGAAACTCTATCCAATGAGAACATTTATTTCTTTACCCTTAATGCAAAATAGATAGCATGCCTAGAACCATTAGTGGTAAGGAACTAGCAAATATTTCAGTACACAGAGTAAGTTTAGGATCCCAGCTTTTTCCATTTCATCTTTATCCTGAACCATGCACATAAGACCATTGTTGATATGACCATTAGATCCTTTGCTTTCTGTGGTGTTTTCTCTCCCATTTCCTTTTATGACTTGAAACATTGATTCCCCTCCCGCCAAATGGGAAAATGCTCAAACATTTTATAACTTACATCACTAGGTTAATGTAACAGTATTGTAATGAAACTCAATTAAAGAAATATTTCTGCTTATATTAAAAAAAAAGTATTAGATTTTTGCTTGTGATAATGTGGCGTTGGAATAGCAAACATTTTATAAGCAGATGTGTTTGTTCTAAGCCTAATGTATCTTCATAGAACTGTAGACATTGGAACTAAAAGAGAACTGAGAATTGATTATAGGCTGTGTGAATGCCTACCAAAGATCCATTCATCACTTCTTGATTTTCAACAGAATTCTAGTCTTGTTCAGGGTGGAAATGTGCCCAACTTCGGCTAATGGATCTTAGCCATGGGAAGTACCACTCCTTTAAGTGACGTTTAGAAATGTTTGAATATGTTTTAGAGTGTCAAAAGGACTAAGAGATAATATTGACTTCAGTGTCTTTGGGCTGTAGATGCCAAGTGACCTGGAATGTACAGAACTGTCCAGCATAACAAAAAATTTTCCAGCCTAAAATAGTCCTAGGGTTCCTAATGAGAAACACTGGTTTAACCAAATTATTCTAATAATGTTATCGTCTTTGTCCAATTTAGTTTTTAATGAGTATATATACATATGACCCAGGTCTGGATAGTGAGATGCAAGGAGGAGTATACTAGAGGGTGAGTATGATGGGAAGTTTCAGGAAAAAAATATTTCTGGTGTAAAATAGACATATATGTTTTGGAGTTTACCTAAACCTATGTGATACTTGGAGCTATGGCAGTAATCTTGCAACAAGGAAGATCAAAAGTCACTGGACAAATTTTGAAGAGTAGATATATGGTAGCACCTGGGCAACTGTTGATCACTGTAACTAATTTTTTTTACTGTATGAGTGCTAGACTTCTT
>NW_006435762.1:6502334-6504194 GCF_000325575.1 Pteropus alecto
TTATTAGTTGGATATTTTGATACCTAAAGTTGAAAACACTCATGACAGATATAGCTATCACTTAGTAAACACATGATCTTTGCCCTATACCTAATCTCTTTATTTTATCTTTGAAAAAATTACAAGTCAGGCAGCTACAGTTAGTTGCCTGAAAAAAATTTACCTGGTTATTTAATGGTAGGTTTGAATTACAAACACTTTTTCTTTGTTACTAATCTTGGTTTCTCAAACTGTTGTGTGTGAAGTTCCTGCCTCCTTTCTTGAAAAATAATTATTTTATAATTGCATTTGAAATCTATATATACCTGATGAAAAATTATAATCATACCATGACATTAAAAAAGAATATTCTGAATATGTTTTAAATTTTAACCTTTCACAAGGTTCATCCCCTGATTTACAAGGGTAATAAAAATAGCCTTTATAGCAAGTCTTGCTAAATTCTCCTTCAGCAGGTGCAATACAATTCAAAGCAGGTGGTTTTAAGCAGAAAAAGAAGATGGTAGGTCTTTTAATCAAGTAGACTCTTACAAAATGGAAAATTATAAATATTTAAAAATGTAAAAGCATTGATTGTCAGTTGTCTACTGGATACATAATTGAACAAAATTCTAAAGTAGCTTGATGATTTTGACTTAGCAGTAAAAATATATAATATATACATAGAAATATAAAACTTCTAGATGATAGCAAAGCCATTATTTTACTGTACTATACTTAAAAGTTTATTCTTACATAGAAATAATTGTATAGGAGAGAGAAAAGTCAGAATATGATATTTTCTTAGACAGATGATTAAACAAGCAAGCACTTAGATAGGAATTTCAACCTTGTGTACAGCATGAAAGGTACAATCTTAAATTTTTCCCGTGCCTGGAATTCTGTTAAAAAATAAAATATTATGTTGACAGAAGTTTAATATCCATTAGAAGATCTAATAGAGATGAATTTGAGGGTTTTCAATAAGTCACTTTTAGATTCTTGAAAGGTTGAAGCATGCCTTTTTTTTTTTCACACCCACTAAACATGCTTAATGACAGCAAGATAAAAGAATAAGTCGAAGCTGACAAGGTAGCGACACATTATGTAATTGATGCAGAAAGGAAACCATGCGATTTTAGAGCTTCAGAAGATATTAGGGATTATCTAGTTCAGTATTTATCATAATAGAATAGGTTCAGGTACTCCTTTAAATACAAACAATGCATCGTATACCCCTGGGGTTCACTTACATTATTTTTACTATATATATAACTTAAATAGATATATACTTGAAACTGCATACATATTTCCTAAGCTTATAACTTTAGTCATAATACAATCAGAAATTTCAAAAAATATAAAATTAAAAATGTTATTCATGTAATGTATAATGTTATATTCTGAAAAGAAGTGATTAATGTTGAATTTAATACTCAAAAAATAAAGTCTCAGAGTTTCTTATTTAATCTATTTCTATATCTATTACTTCAAACGACTTTGTTTATAATCACATATTGGGGGCAAACTTATATCGATTTTATTTGACAATTTTTAAATTTTACCCATATTCTTAAAAGATAAATTACTGGTTTTACGATTCTAGATACATAGTCATTTCCTCCTAAGATATTATTCTACTATCTGCTGACCTTTATAGTTGCCATTGAGAAGTCTGCTAACAGTGGGACTACTAGAGATCTGTCTTTTTGGTGGTTTGAAAATATTCTTTTTGTTTTTGAGATTCTTTAATTTTCTTATCGTGTCTCTAAATGTTTATTTTAAATTGTTTTTAGAAGCCATTGTATTTCCTGTGTGTATACCTTAATTCCTATTCATCAGTTATGGAAAATTTAAAGATGAATAGCTCTTTAAATATTG
>NW_006435762.1:6504256-6505951 GCF_000325575.1 Pteropus alecto
AAAATCTTTGAGACTCTTTAAATTCTTTATTTCCTTTGCTCTCTTTGATGCATTGTGGGTAATTTCTTTAGCTTTATCATTCTTTTTTTTTTTTTATAATGTATTCAGTTGAGTCTAAGCTGACATTTAGCCATGCATTTCTAATTAAAACAAATATGTTTTATTTCTAAGGTATAATTTTGAGTTATTTAACCTTTCCTGGTAATTTTTGAAAATACTGTGTTGGCTTGTTCTTTTTTGTTGCCCTAAGATATTTCTGTAAATATACCATGCATAGATATTCTATTGGGTCTTGCTGTAAATTCTAATTTATAATTTTCTACCAAGTATAAATCTTTTGTTGTTTTTATTTCTGCTTATTCACGAAGTCTTGTTTTTAGTGTGCCTATGAGCTTTATGAACTTATATGTGACTAATCTGTGGGAAATTTGAGACCCCAATTTGAAGGTACCTCTCTTTGGAAAAAATTGCATGTGATTTGCTGAGAATTTGGTAGAATTACTGGCCTTGGGAAGACTTAGTTCCTGTGTAGGGTCCCAAGCAGAATCTGGGGTGTCAAGTTTAATTCTTTCCCTTGCAGAGTTATTGCTGATATTGTTTCAATTCTCTCTCTTAACTTCCAGAATGCTTACTACATTTGTTTACTTATTTGTTGGTTTATTTGGCTATTTGAAGTTTATCTTCTTCTAAAACTATCAATGTGAAAGAAATTATACTCTGCAAGATATAGTTGTTTTGCTGTGGAAATGCCTCACTGTTATCTAGTCTACTAAACGGCTCAAAGTGGAAGTTTCCAAGGTTATAGCATTTTTGTCACAAAATTTCTATTTTTAGCAAACAAATATAAGAGTGTAGAAGTAAATTAGTAAGGACTCAATTTTAAAAAAATAACACCGATTTTTAAATAGTTTGACTAAAATTGGATTTTTTTCAGCTTTATATTCCACATGGAATATGTTGATATCAAGTCATTGTAATCTTAGATTCAATCAATTTAAATGGCCAAAACTATTATTAAACTATGCTTCTTAAGTTTACTTAAAATTAGTTCATCGATCTTCATAGGATAGTCACAAGAAAGCAACCTACCTACTAGCAACCAGGCTTGCTTGGCCCACTGAAAGTAATGACCTTTTATTATTAAAAAAAATATATTTATTGAATGCTTACTTATGTCTTACATATATTCTAAGTTATGGAGTTACACAGGTTAACGAAATAAAGTACATTAGCATATCGTACTTACATAATAGTGGTGGAAGACAATAGCCAGTAAATAAGTAAATAAACAGGACAAATTAGAAATAAGAGCAATGAAGAAAGTAAAATAGAAAATTATGATAAAGTGTGACTGAGAAGGAGTATAATTAACTATTTAGATTGTATTATGGTAGGAGTTATTATGATGATGACTTGGGGAGAGAGTTTGTATTGGTGGCATCAGCAAGTACAGTGGCCCTGAAGGAAAATGGTTCATGGCATGTCCCTAATGGACAGGAACAAAAAGAATGTCAATATGATTGCAGCATGGTGGTCTGTTCTTAAGAGTGTTATGACATTAAAGAAATAGGCAGGAAGGGAGATTTCAAATTAGGATAAAGTGTTTGGGTTATATTTTATGTGCAATGAGAAGATAGTTTTAAGTTGAATGATTATTTGTATATTTATGTATATATTATTTCTATAATATATATT
>NW_006435762.1:6505964-6542435 GCF_000325575.1 Pteropus alecto
TTATAGAGAATAATCATATTCACAAATTTTCAATAAATATTATATTGTTTTATCTCACATGGACTTAAGAACCACCACTGAAAATTGTTGAAAAGATACTTGAAAACAACAGATGGTTGTGAGCTAGTCAGATACCTAAAATGATATCTATTTACTGATTATCTTCATTAGGTTAAATATATGGATATTTTATTCTAAGAATCCTTTAGCTTCTCTTTTTAAACAGCTTTATCAATATAAAATTGACATAAACTACACGTTTAAATTGTACTATTTGAGAAGTTTGGACATATCTGTAAACCTGTAGACTTATCATCACAGTCAAAATAATAATAAGATAGCCATGAACATTTTTAATCTCTTAATTCTTTTCCTGCTCTCTATCCCAGGCAAGACTGATCTGCTTACTGTCAATATGGATTAGTTCTATCACTGTATGTTAAAATTTTATGTAAATTAAATTGCTCAGTATATACTCTTTACCTTAATTTCTTTTACTTAGGATAATTATTTTTTAAAGTATCCATGTTGTAGCAAGTACTGACAGATTGTTGCTTTTTATTGCTAAGAAGTATTTTCTTTGGATATACCACAGTTTATTGATTCACCTATCCATAGACGTTTGGACTGATTGAAGATTTTGGCTATTACAAATAAAAGTACTTTTAACGTTTGTATACAAGTCTTTTTATGAACATGTGTTAATTTCTCTTAAGTAAGTACCTAGGAGTGGAATGGCTGTATAATAACTTTTTAAGAATTTGCCAACCTGTTTTCCAAAGTAATTATATTATTATTCCCTCCAACAGTATATGAGAGTTGAAATTTCTTCTCATCTCCAACATTTAATATGATTAGTTTTTTTAATTTTGGTCAATCTTGTAGGTATGTAATGGTATCTCATTGTCATTTTAATTTTCATTTCTCTATTGACTAATAATGTTGGTCATCTTTTCATGTACTTACTAGCTACCCATATGCTTTGGTTAAATATTCAAAAAATTTCTTGTTTTAATTATATGCAATGTTGTCCTAGTAACAGATATTACAGAAGAATACTTTATTTTTATTTTTCTTCCTTATCTTTTAAGGTCATTTATTTATTAATCCAACCATCTATTCAACATGAATGAATTAAATGTGTATATACCAATTTCCAAGCATCAGAGCTATAAATGAAGAGTGAGATTCTGTACCTGCTCTCAATCAGCAGATACAAAAAATGTCAATTAAAATCCAATGTAATTATAATTCATTCCCCTCACTTAATGTTTTAGTTTATAATTTACTTACATTATGCTTTCTATTAGGTTAAGAGATACGTATGATATTAAGGTACATCAGATTCTGCCTCAGCTTTCAAGGAGTTTTCACTATCCTTGAGAAAGCAGACAGATAACTGGAAAGTATGGTAGCAGAAAGAAAATTTCCAATAAAAAGTACTAAAAATAAATGTTCCTGTAAATATTCAGAGAGGATTTCCTGGGAAAAGTTGGACTTCTAGCTTTTAGTAATGGATAAGAAAATGTTAACAAGTGAATTTTATGAAGAGATGTGATAAGTCAGGTGAGGAGCAGCAAAATTCTTTAAGTTTTTAAAGAACAAAAAGTGTACTGGGTTAATTGGGCTGGCTAGTTTTCTGGGAATCATGAGGATTCAGGATACACAATGTTATCCTGACCTCAGGCATTTGGTAATAAATGAACAATTTTTAGTGTTTAATAGGATTCTTGATTATACAAGATTGTCCTGTAGATTTTATAATCTCAGTTAAGGTAATAGTGCTCACTACAGAAAGTAAAGGAACAGAAAGTGAATATACCATGAAAAAAAATTATTTTTAGCCTTATAGACATCTTTAAACTATACTCCACTCTGCTCTGGGAATTTTACTTTTTTATTTGCTTCATCCTGTAACAGCTAAAACAACATTCTGAAATCCTGAGGAAGTGTGATATCTGGCATGGTAGAGTAGGAGAATTTTTTAAGTCTGTGTGTGCTCTATGCTATATTGAATGGTAAGTGCTTTAAATTAGAAACTCTCTGGAAAAGGAGACTCTGTTTTATTTTTCTATCAATTCAGTAAGTCAGAGGACTGGACTAGATATTGATAATATTTATTCTAATGAAATGGACTAGGAGATGTGAAAGCTTCAGACTCAATGTCATTTACTCACTAATATATAGCTTTATAAAAAAATCTTTTCATCTTTTTTTGTGTGTTTATGATATTATAAAGTGTTCTAGAGCTATCTGCTTACTACAAAAGTGAGATCTTAGAAGAACAAACTGCAGAAATAAATAATTATGCTTTGTGAATTCCTGTTTTCTGCAACTTTATATACAGACTTAAAAAATTATAATCAGAATATTTCACAGTATATAATATGACAGGGAGATTCTATTATAATCAGATTAAGAATAGTCACTTGAAGCAAATGAGAAACATTTATCCGAAGTGATTTTTAATGTTTTTGATTAGTATTGACATTTTTGAATTATTAATTATAAAATTATACAAAATAGATTTGTTTATAATACCAAAAACAACTCTGTAAGAAGATAAATGAGACAAGGTTAAAGTTGCATGCACACATACACATATACACATACACACACTTAATGTGATGAAAAGCAAACACAAACTTGAGAATACAGGGGGAATATTATCAATTCATGCCCTAGAGATTAACTGGATAATATCAGACTCATTTATTTCATGGTAGTTATCTTCTAAAGAGCATAATTTGTTCTGACATATCCAAATCTACATATTTTAATATAGACTAGATGGTGTGCCTCACACCCAAATTCATATTTGAAACCTAATTCCTAATGTGATGGAAGGTGATCAGGTCATGGAAGCTAAGCCTTCATGAATGCGATTAGTAAGTGTGCTTAGAAACGAAGCCCCAGAGAACTTCCTCACCCCTCTGTCCTGTGAAGACACATAGAAAAGATGGTCATCTATGAACCAAGAACTGGCTCAAACCAGACACTAATTCTGCTGGCGTCTTGATCGTGGACTTCTCAATCTCCAGTACTTGAGAAATTTTTGTTATTTATAAGCCACAGAGTCTGTGGTATTTTGTTATACCAGCCCAAACAAACTATGACAATAACTGATTGTTCTAGAGTGCTAATATATTTTTGGACAAATTTCCCATGAAAGAATAATTCCTTTTAAAATTTTAGTTCCAGGTTCTTTAAGTTGTCACAGTGTTGAATAAGATGAGAGATTGGTCTGTGATCCAGCTCGAAAGGCCATTCCTTCTTGTACTTCAGAAAAGTGAAGTGAATTTCTCAGTGAATTTTTTCACATAGCTCTTTGCAAAAACAAAACTAGAATTCAGGTCTCAAGATTCCTAATTTGACATTCTTACCATAACAATACTCTTCTTTCTGACTCCTATTTAACCCCCACTTCCACTTTTATAACTCCTCTTTACTTGTTCAACAAATAAATTCAATAAATCCACAGTGTAAAATTTAGCCAAAGGAAGTGCTTGCTGTCTGAGAATAATTGGTACTGGTAAAAAGCGAGTTAATGTGAGCACATATGAAATACCAATAAAAAATTTGTTAGAAACCCTCTCATTTATGGTCTGTTGATTTTAACGAGGATGCTAAAATAATCCAATAGAGAAAGAATAGTCTTTTCAACATATGGTGCTGGGACAACTGGATATCCACATGCAGAAGAATAAAGTTTGATCCTTACCTCATACCACATACAAAAATTAACTCAAAGTAGATTATAGCCCTAGATTTAAGAGTTTAAACTATAAAACACTTAGAAGAAAACGTAAGAGTAACTCTTTATGACTTTGAGTTTCTGCAGTGATTTCTTAGTTACGATATCAAAAGCACAAGCAACAAAAGAAATATTAGATAAATTGAACTAAATCAAAATTAAAATTTGTCTTATAAAACAGGGGTCCCCAAACCCCAGGCCTCAGGACTAGTATGGTCCGTGGCCTGTTAGGAACCAGGCCTCACAGCAGTAGGTGAGCGGCTGGCTATCCACTGAAGCTTCATCTGTATTTGCAGCCACTCCCCAGTGCTAGCATCACCACCTCAGCTCCACTTTAGATCATCGAGCATTAGATTCTCATAGGAGCACTGGTCTTGAGAAGGTTAGGGACCCTTGCTATAAAGGACAATATGAAAGTGAGAAGATGGTCTGATGAATGGGAGAAACTATTTGCAAATCATATATCATAAGGGAATAGTAGATCATTGATAAGAGAATACAAATATATATAAAACTATAAATATTTAAAAGTGGAATATAAACTGTATTCTGTAATAAAGTTAGCTGATAACTGTAATATACTTAGTTATATTTCATTGCATCATTCTCTTTTACTCTTAATATAAAAACTCTCTAGTTTAACCTTCTTATAATCTAAAATTGTCCATAATATGAGGAGCCATAAGCAATTTACCACTGAGTGCCATTTGAAAGTGTATAGGTAAGTAAGAGATTACAAGTAATTTGTATGATTTAACTAATTTTATTTTCTGTGTTTTCTACCCACCTCTCCACCTTTCCTTTTCATGGAAAGCCATGGATATAATAAATAGAGGAGACAAAAAGGAAATTTAGTTTATTTAGCAAAGTAAATGTATTCCTTTTGGGGAAACTCCCCTAGGCCACGCAGAATATTTTTTAAGCTGTTGCCACCCACATTTTTATTATTTGCCAATTTGTTTCTTTGAAGTTTATCCATTGGAATAACGTATCACCTATTCCACATTTTAAGTCAAAATTTAATGCAATATACACTAAATTTAAATCTGTAAATCTGATCGGAAAAATTTCAGTCCTCCTAACTACCTTCTTCACAACCTTGGCCCCAATCCCTTAGTGGTCATTATGTTTATAATACAAACTTATAAAATGCCATTTTGTAAATAGTAAAACTTGTTTATAAACTTCGAGAGTCAGATGCTGAGAAGATACTTTCTGTTTGTAGATTTCTTCTTCAAATTATCTGTGTTTCTCAAGAGAAATAGGTTTTGACTTACCTCACATATGAATGCTTTTTTTCAAATGAGCTTTTCAGGTTTGCTTGATTTAATAGCATTGTGTACAGTTTTATTGTGTTTAGGAATATGAATTTAAAGAATTCAGAATTTAAACTTTAAAGGAGGCATCTTATAAATACTGAGGTAGAAACGGAATTTTTCATGTTTGATTTTTCAATCTAAATTTTTGTTTTGTTTTTTGTTTCGCCTAGGAATGCGTTTATTTTTTAAATAAGAAAGTAAATTATTTGAATAAGATCTTTTTGGATAATTTTTGTCATAGTAATAAGGAAAACCTATTTTTTAGTCGGACCTCTCAACACAAAATGTTCTCCAAACAAAATTCAGGCATTCATAATACAGGTACAAGGTTATGTGTGCTTGGTATATGTTATTTATTTATTTATATTTATTTATTTAAATTCAGCCTCATTTGCCACAAGTGTTGAGATGCCTTGGACAAAGAATGAAGAACAAGGAATAATAATGGAGTTGAAAATAAAGACAAAAGAAAAATACAAACTTGTTCTCCTAAGGTCATACATATTCATTAGAATTATAGTTGAATTTGGCTGCATATTTTTTGTCAAAATAAGAAAGGAGACCTGATCTCTTCCATCATATTCTCTGTTATGGTTTAAAAAGTATATTGCTTCCCATCATTTAATTTTCAAAGAAATTTTATATGGAGAAATTTCTATAGGGAATTAACAAATGATATGGTAATGGAGTTTTTGTAGTGACAAATTTATTCGATTAAAGAAGGCCTAACACTGAATCATAACTTCTGGAAGATGATTCTGGGTTTCTAAAGGTAATATAATCCAAACATCTAATCTTCTGGTGGTTTGGCTTTATCCAGGGAAAGAATGCAGACTATATAGAAGAGTGGCTAGATTTTAGTTTCTACAAATCATCTTTTGTAAACCTACTTTATCAAAGAGATCAAGGCTCCTTTTCTAGAGTGGTGCCAGATAAGATTCTATAGGTAAAAATCTTGATTTGTTGGCTATTCTGGTAAGCTTTATTATTATTTGTTTGTGAAGAGTCCTAGATATTAGCAACTATATTTTCTTACTGGAACTTTTTAGTAGTGATCTGTGGAAGAACGTGAAGACTGGGAGATATTAAGATGAAGTGGCCATCTTTTTCAAATCCATGAGGCCTGTATGCCGGGAATTGTTCCTTTTCATAATGAATCAATTTTCTCAAAAGTTAAATGTGAGTAACCTCAATTTTTATATCCCTTTTTTAAAGGAGTATATCAGTTACAATGCTTTTGCTTATCAAAAGAAAATAATGCTATTTGGACTGGTATAAATATTACAGTGAATTTATTGATAGGCAGAATTATGTGGTAGGAAGAATTCCAAGAAGATACCCCAAGATTTCCAGTCCCTGGCATGCACTCTTTTCTAGTTTTTCAGTTAAACATGAATCTAGATAGTGCTATGAAGGGATTTTGTAAATATAAAGTAAGTTCTCAAATAAGATGACCATACAATAGGGAGATTATCTGAGTGGTTTTGAACTGATCATATGAGTCTTTAAAAGTGGAGAATTTTTTCTGGGTGATTGAGGAAATCAGAGTTTTGAGGCACAAGAAAGATTTGAGCATCATTGCCTCCTTGAAGATGGAGAGGGCCACATGGCAAAGATTTCAGGCAGCCTCTAGGAATTGAGAGAAATTCCTGGTTGACAGTCAGCAAAGAAATGGGGACTTTAGTCCTACAACCACAAGGAACTCAGTTTTTCAGACAAGAAGAATGAGCTTGTTGTTGATAAAGTAGGTTTTTTTGGCGGTTTCCGGGGAATAACTGAGTCTGACCAGAAACCAGAAAATTGAGTTTAGTCTTGTTATATCCTGAGCATGATGTCTGTGGTGAATTTCTAAAACACAGAACAGTGAGCTGATAAATGGATGTTGTTTTAAGCTGCTGTGTGTGATTATTTGTTATGAAGCAATAGAAAACTAATACAGCTACATAACTGAAATTTCTAGTGGTAGGGTAGGGTGATCTTCAGATGTGATTTATAGAAGAGTTCTGGTTTCATTCCTCTGAAATTCTCATGGCTTTGTCACTGTGTTTTCCTCATAGGGGAAAACTGGCTGCAGCAGCTTCAGTTTCCTATCCACATACTCTACCTTCCAGAAGTAAAAAGATAACCTCTTCACATACTTTGGCACATAGCATTTCACAATCCACCTTGATTGATGCAGTTTGATCTCATCAATGGGAAACCTGGAACTGGCTTTGTGAGGCAACATAGGAAGCCAGATTTCGAAAGGGCCACTTGAGTGAGATTATATCACATTTTATACAAAATTTCTCATTTCTCCACATCTTTCATGAAGAGAAAAATAGCTCTCATGAGAGGAGCCTGATTTTTCTACTAACTCCATAATGATGGTAGAACTGTGATTCTCATTTATGCTTTCTCATATATTATGGCTATTGGGTAAAATACTCAGTTTCTCTACTTCCAAGTAGGTACCAGGACATTTCTAATACTTGGTTCTGGTCTTTTCCAAATTATTTACCCACTAAGTGTAAACTTCCAAAGTATGCTTATTGCTGATTAAATCAGACTGTAGTCCATTCCATTTTTCAATGACAGTTATTCTTCCTACGTTACAGACCATTTAGCTTACTAGATATTCTATCCAGAGTGTATGTATTTGTTTCTTTCTTAGCAAATCAGAAATTTGGGCTTCTTAGACCAATATTCTGCACTAGGATGCTACATCACTCTATCACAGTATATAGAACGTTTCAGGGTAAACATGAGAATATTTTACATATCTGATTGACTTTTTTCTCACCCTTATTCCCAGACTTAAATTTATTATTAGGTAGGCAGTATGAATTATTGACCTTAATATAACCTTAAAACTACTTTGAGAAACTGGATTGGTCAGAATGGTCTCTTGATAATTTTTTAAATAATTTCTAATGGGATAATCAAGTATATATCTTGTCCATTTTCTTCTTAACATACCACAATATTATGATAATACTTTCAAATAAATTCTACTCATATTGTTTCTATTAACAGTTTTACTCTTACCTCCAACTCAGCAGCAGTCCACATAAAAGAGAAAATAAACATTTGCCTTCAAACTGGTGATAACTTTTTAAGGTCAAAAGTTGAAATGTCTATCATTAGTCAATTGACTCTGCTATCTGATTACTGTCCAGGATGAATGATTTAAAATAAATCTATCTCAAATCCAAATCAATTTTGGAAACTGTTTTTGATGTTTTACTGAATTAAACCCACAAAGTATCTGCAGCAATCCAATTATTCTAGATACCTAGACATACATTTTGCAACGTTTATCTTAAAGGATTCATCAGAAGTTATGTTGTGTAAAGTTAGAAAGTGTATGGGTGCAATGTTGAGATTATTTTATATATTTGCTAATTGTATAGGTTTTAAATGTTTTCCAACCAGATTAAAATTATCAGTACAACTTATCCATTGATGGAACAAGCCCAGAATTATTTCTTTAAGAAAATACTGGTGATAATCTCACATATTTTTTCAATTTCTCCTTGTGTTGAGAAGCTTGATACTTAAGTATGGATAGGCATTCTCAAATTTTATTAGCAAACAGATATCCTACTCTCAGTCTGGCTGACAGTAGAACATATTAGATCTGTCAATCACTTATACCCAATAATCACCAAAAGCCTAGTTTTAAGAAATACTGTGTGCGATTCAGAATTAAGCTAGATGGTTACAGAAAACACTCTTCATCATATTGTTTTGGCTCAATTTTTTTCTGATAGCTGTATTAGAAGATATTATAATACAGACTAATAAAACATGTTACAGACTTTACTTAGGGTCTGGGATTGAGGGAAGGGGTGGAATATCATCGATAAGGTTTACCACCTGGCAGTGTCCTCTCTATGAGAACCTATTGAAGATATTTCTCCTATATTTCAGTTCCAGGAAGATCTGAAAATTTCCTAGGCAATTGGTTTGTATAATTTTTTTGGAGAACATGAATGGCATATTTCATTGCTTTTTTTTTCCTCTTTGATTGCTGAAATTCTCAGAGTCTAGTCTTTAGTTCTCCTGTCCCTGACATGTATCTTACTCCAAATATTTCATTCGCTAACCTTATTCTTAGCATTTCGTTCACTAGTCTTACTCCTACCTTTATTCTCCATTTGACCTCATTTTCTCATTCACTTTTTATCTCATCATATAGAATGTCCATACAATAAGTAGTGCTCTATTTGAAAAGATCATCCTTTCTGATGGAAGGTGCAGCTCTAGGAAGATGCCCTATAGGCAGGTGAAGTAGAAAGGGATATCTATTTAGCCAGCCAGATCAGCCAGCTACCCCTAGTGGTGAATACCTGTGCAGATATCTAAGGCAGAGTATCATCACAGCTATTATTCATTGTATTAGTTTGTTTGCTGTTTCCTCCCCCGCCCCAGAAAAGAGGCTATTCTCACACCTTTTAAGTAATGAAGTCTTTACACAGAATTCCAAATGCAATATAGCAAGACAGGTGTTTTAAATTAATATAGTCTATATCAGTAAAACAGAACTCCACATTTGTGTTATATTTCTAGACAGAAATAATATAAACATATAGTAATTAAACCACAATGTAGGTGCATGTATTTTTCATTGTATCAAAGTAATAGGTACTAGTTAATGTAATGGTTCTCTACCTTGGAGATTTTTTTAAAAATGCTAGGTCAATATTGATCTAATAAGAAAAAAAATTTCTTGTTCTAGGTACACCTAATCAGAATCTCTGTGAATTAGCCTGGAAAAAAATATATGTTTTAGTATATTTTACACATATATAAATATATATATATACACACACACACACACACAGACATATATATACATATATGTATATAAATTTTTAAATAAATCATTTATTTATTTATTTATTTTTCTTTGTTTGTTTGTTTAAAAATCTCCAGGGATGATTCTAGTGTGCAACTAGATTTGAGAATCATTGTGTTAATAATGTATTATCAGGGCATAAAATAAAAATGTTATGTAAAACCTAGCTCCAGAAAACAATATCTCTGAATTGTTAAGAACAAATTGAAATTCTGGTATATATACATATATATATCAGAAGTGTGAGTGTGAGATTTTTGAATTTTTTTTCAAAGACCTTGTTTTGTATAAAAACAGAAGACCATGGTACATTTGGTTTTATAAAATGGGAGTTGGAAATGACTTTTCTTTCTTCAATGGTCTGCAAATGTAGACTTTTTACAAAACAGTTCATCCTTAGAAGTGAGATTTTTCTTCTTGAGTACTAATCTGGAATGCTTATTGGTGAAAGGGGAGAAACAGATCAGGCCTTAGAGCAGCATCTTCCCCCATCTTGCTGGAGACTCATTTTTTTTTTTTTTAATTGTACCAATTCCCAGAGAGACTCATTATAAAGCTAAGACTGAAGGAAGTAATTAATTCAGGAAGGTTGATATTGGTTTTGATGCACCAGAGACTTTCAGTTCGCCTGCTGAAGTGTGAAAATAATGTTGTGAACTGCGAGATAGAAGGAGGGAGAAATGACATTCCAGTCTTTTTGTATACATCTAACAATATACAAATTTTAAAATACTTTCCACTTGGAAGAAAACTTATCTTAATTAGAAGAAGTCTGGAAAAAGATCGACCATTTAATCTTTTACTGTTTAGTAGACCAAATGCACCCTTTTCAGAGACCTATAATAGAAGGTACCTGAGATTATTTTTTTCCATGATTCTAAAATATATTCTTAGGGCAGTAATTACTTAAGAGTCTATATTTCATGTATCATTAGTAACTGCCCCTTCTAACTGGTTCTAAATGCTCATACTTCTTAATGGAGTATTAAATATGTAATAAGAAATGATACTTTAAAGCATTTCTTTAGAAATTTAGGCATATTAGAGCACCTTTTCTTCAGGGTTGATTGATATACATACAAGTTAGTTTAAAAAATACTTTCTACTAGAACACTGCTTCTGTAGCTGTAAGATATACCAGTGAAAAGTTCTGCAATGAAACATTCTGTCTTGTGGGGGAGGAGGGGTAGCTTTCCCATTGCCTAACTGTATTTGAGATCAGATATTGTTTAAATGTTTACAATTCTTTAATTTTAGTAATTTATATCATTAAAATTTTAAAATTCTTAATCCTGTTTCAAGACTTTTCTGCCATTAATTTTTCTGAGATTATTTACTAATTGAAATAAGAAGTTAAAGCCCTGCAATTCAAAATGAAATTATAGAAAGTTAGAGTTTAAGAGTCCATACTCTCATTATTTTGTTGCTACAGCACCTGAGAATCAGAGTAGTTAAATGATGCCAACAGAGTACTGAATAGCAGAACTAGGATGAGAAACCATCCTCCAAAAAATAGAAGAGAAGGACCCGACTTTCATTGAGTATCTTATTTCTGCTCTGGAAGACTGATATTATAATCCCTATTTAACAAGACAAAGAAATTAAAATCCAGAGAGGTTAAGCAACTTAACTAAGGTCCCCAGTATTATGAATTTCAAAATTTAGGTTAGATCCCCTGTCTAAATCCAGGTCTGTCTCTTCCAAAAGCTCATGGAATACCAGTTCACCCTCAATTATAGGATCCTGCAGTTCGGATAAATATAAGTAGAAGAAAATGAGAGATATTTATTTAGACTATAGTATTAAAATAAGTCAGCAGATTATAGTAATAAGATCCAGTGAGAGCTGGAAGAAGTGATAGGAAAGTAATATTTTTTTAATGAAGTCTATTTCTTCCTTCTTTCTTTCCATCTTTCTTTCCTTCCTTCCTTCCTTCCTTCCTTCCTTCCTTCCATTTTTCATCTTCTACTTGTTCTTGAAACCATTCTCTGTGTAGAAAAATAATACTGTATACCTGAGAAGTCTCTGACAGTGTAACTATATATTATCCCACATAAGATGACTTGATTAATTAAGAAAGGTAGTTTATTCTCAACATGTTACATTTAATGTAACAGAATGCAATTTATTTATATATATATGTATATATATATATATATATAATAGGTCTATAAAAATGTTAAAACATACATATTAAAATATCCAGTTTATTTTAGAAATTACCATTTGTGCTATTTCTCATACCAGTGACATTAAATAATATTAATAGGCTATGATATGTAGCAACTATCTCTTGAAAATCCCTAATCGCTTTATACTTTTATGTTGGCAATAAAGAAGTCAATATATATATTCTGTTTGCAAATAGTTCCATGCAGTTTTGCTTTTTCTTTAAGTTATAACTTGATTACCATTGTGATTTTTAAAATGATTGATTTTCTTGATATCAAAAAAGGTATATAACTTTAATGCCTATGTGCTACATATTTATGAGTTCTTATATTTTCTAAGTGAAGGACTTAGTAACTAAGGAGGTAAACTGACTAATAAAACCTTCACAACAAGACATAACTCAGGTATTACTCCCAATATTATCTTTCAGCTATCTTGAGAGATAAAGTGAGAAGCAACAATATCCTCCTGAATTTGATATATTTGAAGCAATATTACATTTAGACAATGGAGTGGTGTGCTAATACATTCTGTCAAGAAAGCTGACTGAATTTGACAGTAATCTTATTAAAAATACCCAGAAATAATTTGCTTTGTGAAAGACAGTGCAGTTTTCATTTTATTTTAAACAAAAGATTCTGGAGGATCCATTTTGACATAAACTTTTATTAAAGTAGCAGTTGAAGTGCAATTTTTTAAAGGAATGATATTTGTTTGTCTTTTTTAAAAAGTAGATTTCAACATATTTAAAAATATTTTAAAAGAAGATACTGACATGACTGCTAATAAAATACTTCTTAGCAGCAAAAGTTAGAACTAATTTATTTTGTGTAATGATAAATAATCCAAGATAGAGTCATTTATACATTTTATATGATAGCTATGTGAGTAGATATAAGTAGATATACTATGTATATATATGGATAAATACATATACAGATATGGATAGAAATAAAGATAAAGACATAAGTAAGGATATAGATTTTGTTATTTTGTTATAATCTAAAACATTGTTAATTTAAACTTATGGAACATTATATAGTTTAAAGCTTGAGGCAAAATAAAACATTTCCATTAAAGTGATGAAACTAAGATTTGGAACTCGACCATGAGATGTTTGTTTATTGGCAATGTTGTAAATAAAAAAAAATCACCATCATTACAAAAGTGGGTGTTGGGAATACAGATGGTACAGCTGTTGTTCTAGAATTGTGACTAGATTAATAAAAAGCAGTTTTTACAACACATTTAAAACTTATCATTGGGGAATACATTTTAGTACCACTTTGGGTGTCTTTTGGTTAATAAATTCTTGCCTTTTGAGTATAAGTATTTGGCTTCAAATCCCAGATACAAGTTTATTAAAAATTGTAATAGTTCTTAGAGACTATAAAATGAAATGAAGTGCACAAAATGTGTGTTTCCAGTGCTTGACTTTAAAATGATTTTTTACATGACTAATTTTAATATTTTCAACTTAAGCAGACTGTTGTTGAATTTAAATGATTATTAAATATTTAACCAGAGTGTGAAAAAGAGAGAGCCAGGAAGAGAAGAGAGGGGAGTGGGAAGTGGGAAGAGAGAGAGAGAGAGAGAGAGAGAAACAGACAGAGACAGACAGAGACAGAGATAGAGAGAGAGGCGAGTAGATGTATAGCATTTTTAAGTACAGTTTTTTTCAATTTCTTGGTAGTTTTTAGAAAAAAAATAAGATTTGTGCTCTATATTAACATGTTATGCTAATAATTATGGATCCAATAATATTTATGTAAAACAGGCTATAACTTTAGATCTGAGTTATAATAAAACATAGTTAGTATAGTTAATAAGAAGAGATATGTGAAATATTCTGTCAGAGGATTTTTAAGAGGTGATAAAAATATATAATTTTTTAAAAACCAAAGCATTTGGAATATGACATTGAGTATTTCTACATTTAACATTATTCTACTGTTTTCCTTCTTCAAATACACAGATGAAGGTATTTTAAATCTATGTTAATAAATAAGCCTCCCCTTGAAAATCAAATATTTATTGCTAGTGAAGTGAAAATTATGAGACTGTGAGGCAAGAGTACAGTGAGCAAAGACCCTGAATTCTATAATTTTGAATAGGAACTGACTTGAAAAGAAGATGTGTCTCCTTGTTGATATTTCTCTCTCCTAAGTAGAATGACTTTTGTGTCTGGATAAAATAAGTTTGACAGTGTGGAGGAGAGCTGGAAGTAGCAAAAACCACACTGAAAGAACTGTAGAAGCTAAAGAATGAGCCTACTGTAGTTCCGTGGATGCTGACAGAAGACACAGGACTCCTGGGGTAACTCACAGAAAAAAAAAAACAGAAGCCAAAGTAGTTTTGCTGGTTCTCCAAGCTCAAAATACCACAGGATCATGTAGAATGTGAGCTGGAGCCTACAGAAGCAATGGGAACACCACCAATGAAGAAACCTGAGCTTATGGTACCCACTGCTTTTATTGCAATCAGCAAGTAAACCCGTTTTTTGATCAGAAGGAGGTCAGGTGCATCTCAGAACTACCTGATACATTTCTGTGATATATCATTTCTCAGAATTCCAGTTTCATAAAAAATCCTGAAAAGTGGCCTGAATAAAAGAATAGCCAAGACCGTGGCCTCAGCAAAATAGTAGGAGAACAAAAGGCCTTCGGTGACCTGCTTCCCTACCATTTTGTCCCTTCTTTTGTTATTCAGTGCTCTCTCCCATTTTTTCCCCTGTAACAATATCTGCTCCAAACCTCATTCCAATCCCATCCTCCAGAAAGACAAAATCTCTGAATTTTCCATTATCCCAGGTAAGTCATTGTCTTAACCCAGATTTGTGCTCATTCTCTTTGGGAGCACGGAGGTATGGTTTGGTTAGAGGAACCCTTATTTCCCTAGGGGTCCGATTGCTAATACCCAGTGCATCTTTTTACTCCGCTTCTCTCCAAACCCTCTAATTTTTCAAAAAATTTCTTAGACTTTAAATCGTCTAGATTTTCCTTATTTAAAGAGTGATTAATGAAATGAAAATACAAATTTTTATTTATCGACAAAGGTCTTTTCTAACAGTATAGTTACATTTTAACATATTGTTAATAAAATCATTTGGTATATATAATATAGTGCAACTAAATATAGTTAAAATTATTACTGTTGCCTTTAATTTTAAGAAGCATACAATTAACTTCCTTTTAAAATCAAAGAGCAATAGATATTAATTCAGTAACTTAAGTGGAAGAATTCTTGGCCTGCAGTCTTCTGACTGTAGATGACACTCTACAATTAGAGTTGACTGGTTTAGCTGGCTAATAGATATCTTCTTTTTATCTCATTAATTTATACGTGTTCCGTGTAAAGTCCATGCCTTGTTGAAAAGTCTTCTTAAACAGGAACATATTTTTAGTCAACATATACATATATTTAATATTTTTTTGTGGAGAAGATGGGAAAAAATATTCCATGTGATAGCCAAAGAAAGAATCACCTGGAGAGAGGAGACCAGAGAAAAAGAGATAGAGACTAACTCATTGTCTTATGATTTGATCTTAAGTGGACTGAAGGAGGTTGAAGGAGCCTCATATTTGAAGTTTTGCGTCCTAATAATTGTGTGAACTTGCTTAAGTTAATTTACCTTTTGTTAGCCTCTTTCTTAATCTATAAAAGTTGGCTGATAATAAATATTTCATGGGATTGTGATAAGGAATATTTGAGGATTAATTGTGACTTGTTTTAAGTTCCTAACACTGGGTGCCTACTTGGTATTTAATAAATGGTTACTGTATTATCTATCCTTTGAAAATAAGACCCAGAATACAAGGGAAGTTTCTGTGGCCCAACAAATCAGAAAATATTAAAGGAAAGAGAAACACTTAGATAGATATATAACTTATACTACTCTGGAAATTTTTAGGATTTATAACTTAACAGTTGAAAAAATTTTTATTTTTATCAGAGTCAGTCTTACAAAATTTAAAGTGTTGACATCTGTTGATGTGCATACCCACTGCCTAAAGGTGCAATCACTTGATGAGGTCTCTGAGCAAGTATATATGTGTTTGTTCATAAGTTTTTGAATGTTAGTAGAAATTCCTTTAGCATGTTGGAAATCCTATTTGGAGATGACTATTTCCCTATGACAGTTTCTTTCTCCAGGCCCTTTTACTTCTCTGAAACTAGCCTGTGTACCTTGTGATGCTAATGCTCATTCTAAGGGAGTATGACATATCACATATTAAACTAAAATATGAAAGTCTTGCTAAAATAAAAGAAGTTAGATGTAAAGTTTTAATTAAGAGTTATTAATTAAGAATTAACCTTTTGGAAATTCACCTTTCTCATAGCTGCAGGACAAGATTGTATTTCTCACAGTGTGGTTGTAGATGACTGTATATCTAAAGATATGCTGTATGTTGACTACAGTTTATGTGCTTTTATGCTTTTCAGTAGACTATTACAAGTAATTGGGTAATTTGAGAAAATCTGTAAAAACTCTGTAATCCCTTTTGAATATCTCAGTTAATAAATATTGATATGCAGATACGGTAATCTCATATTCATGTTTAAATGTATTTTAATTTTTTAGAAGAATGTTGCTATATTAGGAATAGGCAAATGAAAGATTGGAACATATTTGAGTTCGAAAGTATTAAAAAACGGTTGAGAAAAGTCATCTTTAATGCATATATTGCAAGCTCCCTATCGATGGGGAGTTTTTAAATAGATTTATTTATTGCTAAGGAACACATATTGTGCTAATTTTATCTTTTCAGACAGTCCCCTTGTAAATACTCTTCCAGTTCATAGTGTGAAGTGGCTTCTTTACTATTTTCTCACTGAACTGTAAGTCAAAACATGTCTTAGGAGGGAAGCTTTTATCTTGGCAAAACTATAATTCATCATACTTTAGTCTTTTGAGATTAATACCACAAAACAATTAAAAATATGGTTTCCTGCTTGGAGTGTATAATTCTGTTTTAATTAGAAACCTTTCACTTTTATTTACATAGTACTTTCTGATCTTCATTGGCACTGATACAGCTTTCAGTGGGTCATCACATATATGTCTGCATTCGCATGTTCATACTGAAAAATTCTAAAGGTAAAGACAAAATTAAGTTTTAAGGATAATTCTGTAACTGAGATTACATTTAAAAACCAATTATGGATCTCTTTTATGAGGTATCTGTGAATCTGAAAGTTTAAAAGTAGAGATGTCCTATGTTTCAAACTAAATTTAAATATTATTGCAAAATTACATTTTTTTTTTAGTAACAATCATCCAGATTTCAAGAAAACAATTCTTTGTAGGGATGATTCCCAGGATAAGATATGTTTAGGAGAAAGGTATATTAACATACATGTTGTCAAAAGCATTTCAGAAGTATTCTAATGAGAACCATGGTGATTTTGGTTGTTTGGCACAGAACTTCAGACATAAGTGATCGATGTAATGCATCAATGAATTTAGTTGTCTCCAAAGCAGCACGGCAGAAATGACTAGTCTTTTCCTCTTTAAAAAAACAAACAAAACAAAACAAAAAAAACAACTTTATTTTTACCTCCCTACAAATAGATTTGGATGGATCCCTTCGAATAAAAGAGCAGTTTAGCAGTTGTATTGCTTCGTAGATTATCTGCCCTCTGTTCTCAAACATCTCCCTTTCTGGCCCTTTGCCTTCAGCCTATTCTCTCTTTAATCATCTGCAATCTGGCCTCTCTCTTCAGTACTACATTGAAACTGCTCCCACTAAGTCACCAAAGACGTTCTAACTGTTAAACCCAAAGGAAATTTTCGGGGTCTCATTCAGTGTTGTGCCAAGCCGTGCGGGAAATTGTGGTAAATGGAAGAAAGCATCACCCTACATATGCTTATTAAAATATCCTCCCATATTTTAAGTGGAAAAAGTTAATTAAAACTCTATAATAAGAAAACATACTATATATAAAGCCCCATGATGCCCAATCTATTGGGACATCATTGTCAGGCTCGTAACCCTGCCCAGTGGGAAAGCAAAGGCTTTGCAAGTCCAGGAATAGTCTATCAGGATGCACAGTAATGCCAGCTAATAAAACAAACAAACAATGACATGTCTCAATTTTAAATTCTGATGTTTTTCACCATGGATACTTTCGCATTGCTTTTTTAAAATGATGCATTGATATATTATTTATCTTGATTTCTGGCTTTTTTATGCCCAGCACATTTGTGTGTGTGTGTGTGTGTGTGTGTGTGTGTGTGTGTGTGTGTGTGCGCGCGCGCGGTGAGTGCTTCACTCCACCTCACTGCTAATTCCAGCCATGTTCACAGTACTTGGCTTCTTTGTGCACTTGACATTATTTTTTCTGTCTTAAATCTGTCCCGTCTGAGCTTCTGTGACACTGTTGTCTTGTGATGTCTTTTCTTTATCACCAAATATTGCTTCTCAGTATCTTTCCTGGGCTCTTTTTCTCCAGCCCTTCAGTTTTTGGTGCTTTCAGTAGCTCATCTTCACTGTTCTAAACATGCTGTTGTATATGTTCTTCTTGGTTGCATTCACTCATTTCCACTGCTAATGCTTTTATCCACACCCTCATTATTTCATATCTGAACAGCTGCAATAGGCTGTTAACAAGTTTCTTTAATCTCTATGCAGGCCCCTTTCTGATCCACAATTCAGGAAGAATGATACTATCTAAAATGAATATGTAATTCATTTATTTTTTAACTAAATATTTGTTTAGGTTTTTTTTTTTTTTTTTTTTTTAATCAGGCAGTGTTTTAGATTCTAGGGATAAGTCAGTAAATAAGAGAAAGTTTATACTCTCCTGAAACATATATCTTAATTTTATTTGAATATTGCTAAGGCCGTATCCTAGGAGTTGTATTTAATTTTCATTTAAATATATGTTTGCATGAAGGATTTGGGTGGGAAGAAGGTTATTTTCTTCTTTCATGTTTTGACTATACAAATTTTAAATATTGTTAACTTTTCAACCAGTTGTATATGAATGGCTTAGATTTTAGAAAGCTTATATTCTGCTTTCTAAAAAAAATATATTCATTATGGATGTTGAAATGACTACCCCACTAACTTAATAATACTTAGGATTCCCTTTCAGTCCCAGAAATAGAAAATTATGTAATAAACAGCATATGTCCTGCCACAGTCTTTAAACAAATTGTAATCCAGTCTAGTGACATATTTTGTTTGGCTCACACTATGTGTATTTGTTTTAATTTTATTTTAAAAATTAATAGCCTTTAATTTTTAGAGCAGTCTTAGCTTCATAGCAAAATTGAGCAAAAAGTACAGAGAGCTCTCATGTATCCTTTCCCCACCCCAATGTGGCACATTTGTTACAATTGATAAACAAACATTAACACATCACTATTGACAAAATTTCATAATTTGCACTAAGATTTATGATTTGTGTGATTCTATGGGTTTTGTAGAAGATATGTCATGTATCTACCATTATAGATCATACAGAATAGTTTCACTGGTCAAAAATTCTCTGTGTTTTAACTGTTCGTCCCTATATCCCCCTTAATCTCTGGCAATCACTGATCTTTTTATTGTCTCTATAGTTTTGTATTTTTCAGAATGTCATATAATTGGAATCATACACTATGCAGCCTTGAGATTGGCTTCTTTCACTTGGTAATATACATTTAAGTTTCATTTATATCATTTTGTGGCTTCATACTTCATTTTAGTGCTAAATAATATTCCATTGTCTGGATATGCCACCGTTTATTCATCTATAGGCACATCTCAGATATATCGTGTGTTTAGTTCTAGATCACCACAATAAAGTAAATATTGCTATAAAATGAGTCACAATTTTTTTGTTTTTTCAGTGTATATAAATGTTATGTTTACACTATACTGTAGTTTAAGTGTGCAGTAGCATTATGTATAAAAAGCAATGTACATACCTAAATTTTAAAAACTTTATTGCTAAAAAATGCCAACCATTATTTAAGCCTTCAACAAGTTATCATCTTTTAGCTGGTGGAGGGTTTTGTCTTGATACTAATGGCTGCTGACTGATCAAGTTCGTGGCTGCTAAAGGTTGGAGTAACTGTGGCAGTTTCTTAACGTAACAATTAAGTTTGCCACACTGATTGACTCTTCCTTTCATTAATGATTACTCTATAGCATGCAATCCTGTTTGATAGCATTTTTCCCCACAGTAGAATTTCTTTCAAAATTGGAGTCAGTCCTCTCAAACCCTGCCACTGCATTATCAACCAACTTTATATAATCTGAAAATTTTGTTTTCAGTTTAACAGTCTTCATAGCATCTTTTCCAGGCGTAGATTTCATCTCAACCCCCTCCTCGCTACAAAAAAAAAACAACAAAAAAAACCACAAAACAACCCTGCTTTCTGTGCTCATCCATAAGAAGCAGCTCCACATCTGTTATAGTTTTATCTTGAGATTGCAGCAATTCAGTCACTTCTTCAGGCTCCACTGATTCTAGTTCTCTTGCTAGTCCATGACATCACTTCCTCTACTGAAGTGTTGAACCCCTCAAAGTCATCCATGAGGGCTGGAATCAACTTCTACAAAACTGTTAATGTCACTATTTTGACCTCTTCTCATGAAACATGAATGTTCTTAATGATATCTAGAATGGTAATTTCTTTCTGGGTTTTCAATTTACTTTGTCCAGATCTATCAGAAGAATTGTCATCATAGTAGCTATAGCCTTACAAAATGTATTTCTTAAATGAGACTTGAAAGTTGAAATTACTGCTCGCTTGATGCATGGGCTGCAGAATGGATATTGTGTTAGCAGGCATGAAAATAATGTTAATCTTCCCATATATCTCCATCAGAGCTACTGGGTAATGAGGTGCACTGTCAATGTACAGGAATATTTTGAAAGGAATCTTTTTTTCTGAGCAGTAGGTCTCAACAGTTGCCTTAAAATACTCAGTAAACCATGTTGTAAACTGACATGTTGCCTTCCAGGCTTTATTGCTCTATTTATGGAGCACAGGCCGAGTATATTTATCATAATTCTTAAGGGTCCTAGGATTTTCAGAATGGCAACTGAGTATTGGCTTCATCTTAAATCCACCAGCTGCATTAGCCCCTAATAAGAGAGTCAGCCTGTCCTTTGAAGCTTTAAAGCCAAGTATTGATTTCTCTCTAGCTATAAAAGTCCTAGATGGCATCTTCTTCCAATATAAGGCTGCTTCATATCCATTGAAAATGTGTTGCTTGATGTAGCCACATTCAGGAATTATCTTATCTAGATCTTCTGGATAACTTGCTGCAGATTCTACATCACCACTTGCTGCTTCACCTTACACTTTTATGTTATAGAGATGGCTTCATTTCTTAAACCTCATGAGCCAACCTCTGCTAGCTTAAGATTTTTCTTCTGCAGCTTCCTTAGCTCTCTCAGCCTTCTCTAAGAACTGAAGAGAGGTATGACCTTGCTCTGGATTAGGCTTTGGCTTAAGAGAATGTTATGGCAGATTTGATTTTTTTTATCCAGAACACTAAAACTTTCTCCATATCAGCAACGAGACTGTTTTGCTTTTTTATCATTTGTGTGCTCACTGTAGTAGCACTTTTAATTTCCTTCAAGAACTTTTAATTTGCATTCACAACTTGGCTATCTGTTTGGTTGAAGAGGCCTAACTTTCAGCCTGTCTTGGCTTTCGACATGCCTTCTTCACTAAGTTTAATCATTTCTAGCTATTCATTGAAAGTGAGAAACATGTGACTCTTCCTTTCACTTGAACACTTAGAGGCCATTGCAAGGTTATTGGTTGGCCGGATTTTAATATTGTTGTGTCTCTGGGAATAGGGAGGCCTGAGGAAGAGTAGAAAGATGGGGTAATGGCCAGTCAGTGGAACAATCAGAACACACACAACATTTATTGATTAAGTGTGCCATCTTGCATGGGCACAGTTTGTGGCACCCCAAAACAAATACAATAGTAACGTCAAAGGTCAGTGGATCACAGTTTACAATAAAAATTATAATAATAATAAAAATGTTTGAAATATTGCACAAATGCTGTTGGAAAATTGGCACTGATAGACTTGTTCAATATACAGTTGCCAAAAACTAATTTGTAAAAAAATAGGTCTATTAAGTGCAATAAAGCAGAGCACAAAAAATGAAGTGTGCCTGTATCTATTGAAGGACATCTTGGTTGCTTCCAAGTTTTAAAAATTATGAATAAAGCTGCTATGAACATCTGTGTGCAGGTTTTTGTGTGGTCATAACTATTCGACTCATTTGGGTAAACACCAAAGAGCACAATTGTTGGATTACATGGTAAGAGTATATTTAGTTTTGTAAGAAACTGCCTGTCTTCCAAAACTGTATCATTTTGCATTCCACCAGGAATGAATGAGTGTTCCTGTTGCTTCACATATTCATCAGCATTGTAAGTGTTTTGTATTTTAGCCATTTTAATAGATGTAGTAGTATCTCGCTGTTTTAATTCGCGTTTCCCTAACGATGTATGATATTGCTTATCTTTTCATGCCTTCGAAGGTGAAGTGTCTGCTCAAATATTTTGCATATGTTTTAATTGGGCCACTTATTTTCTGATTATTAAGTTTTAAGGATTCTCTGTGTATTTCGGATAACAGCCCTCTTGCAAACATTTTTCCCTAGTTTGTGGCTGTCTTCTTATTCTCATGACAATGCCTTTGCAGAGTAGAAGGTTTTTAATTTTAACGAAGTCTAACGTCAGTTTTTCTTTTATAGATCATAGTGTTGTACCTAAAAAGTCTTTGTCAAACCCAAGGTCATCTATATTTTTCCTTATGTTATATTCTAGGAGTTTTATACTTTTGCATTTTACATTTAAGTCTATGATCCATATTGAGTTAATTTTTGTGAAGGTTGTATTTCTGCATTTAGACTAATTTCTTTTGTACGTGACTAGCTGTAGTAAAGATATTTGCTGAAAAATTTATTGTTTCTCAATTTAATTGCCCCGGTTCCTTTGTCAAAGATCAGTTAACTATATTTGTGTGAATTTATTTCTGGGCTCTCAAATCTGTTTCATTGACTATTTGTTCTTTCACAATGCCACACTGTCTTGATAACTATAGTTTTATTGCAGGTCTTGAAGTAAGGTGTCATCAGTCCTCTAATTTTGTTCTTCTTCAATATTACATTGGCTATTCTGTATCTCTTGGCTCTCCATATGAACTTTAGAATCAGTTTGTCAATATCCACAAAATAACTTGCTGAGGTTTTGATTGGGATTGCACTGAACCTAATAGTTCAAGTCGAGAACATTTTGGCAATATTAAATTTTTCTGTCTGTGAACTTGGAAAATCTCTATTTAGCTTTTTGATTTTGTTCATTAGAGTGTTGTAGTTTATCTCATATAGATCTTGGATATATTTTGTTAGATTTACACCTAATTATTTAATTTTAGGCATGCTAACGTGAATGCTGCTGTAATTTTAATTTTAAATTTCAGTTGTAAATTACTCCTATACAGAAAAGTAATTGACTTTTGTATATTCACCTTTTATATCAACCTTGCTATAATTGCTTAGTAGTTCTAGGAGTTTGTTGTTGACTTTCTAAAATTTTTCTACACGATCATGTCATTTGTGAACAGAGATAGTATTGTTTCTTCTTTTCCAATCTGTATACCTGTTATTTCCTTTTCCTGTCTTATTGCACTATCTAGGACTTACAGTACGATGTTCAAAAGGAGTGGTGAGAGAGGACATCTTTGCCTCGTTCCTGATCATAGTGGAAAACCACCTAGTTTCTAACCATTATGTTAGTTATATGATTTAGTTATATGATGTTAGTTATATGATTTTCTAGATATTTGTCAAGTCTATGTTCTCTATTCCTAGTTTGCTGAGATGTTTGTCATGAATATATGTTGGATTTCGACAAATACTTTTTTTGCATCTTTTTATAAGAATGTGTGATTTTTTTTTTTCTTGAATGTTGAATCAGCCTAATATATCTGGAATAAATCACACTTGTATAATTATTTTTATATACAGTGTGGTTTAATATGTATTTGTGAATAGCATTTAAAAATTGAGACAATCCCCAAATTTATTTGGGGTTGAGAAGAACTCCCATCCTTGGGCTTATTATCCCATGTGGCAACATTCTGCTGGAGTTGGTAGCTGCTTGCTGTGCCTCACATCACCATAATTCTTTCAGTTCTATTGCTTTATGTCCAGATACTTCATTCATTTGAATTGCTGCCTCAAATAGTCTCAAGCATACTTCTGTTTGGAGTCAATGGACATGCTCTGAACGCTGATGTTACTTGACTTCCATGTAATCTAAACCTTTATACATTATTGAGACTCTTCACTCCTTTGTACTGTGACCCTATTTTCTTTTGATATTTCTCCTGCTTCTTTTACATACCTCCCTCATGGCTCTTCCTCTTATCACCTTTAAAAGTCAAAGTTCCTTCAAATCCCATTATTGACTGTTTTCTCTGTATACATTCAGCTTAGGTGATCATCTGCTCTTGGTGTTTTTCTAGTCCTAGAATCCCTGCTATCTCCCTCTGCCCATACTATTGTCTTTCATTAATATTATTCAGATATTTTTTGAGAATATTAATTGTCCCAAGAAACCATGGAAAACATCATGGGAATAATTTCCTGTGACAGGGCTTTAAAGGGAGTAGTGAGTCACAAATGTGAAATGGCAGCGATAGTTGGAAGGAATAGAAAAAGGAATCTATATCATGAAACAAATGGGTAATCTAGAAAAATGTTCAGTTTATTCTCACTGGTGTAGTCATAATCTTAATTGACAGGGGAACAGATGAAGCTCCAAATGCTCTTATTTATTTAACAGTTAAGGATGTCCTCAAATAAAACATAATCTTAAAGACCGGCTTGTAAAGAACATGATCTTCAGATCTTTTATTGTCATAGGATGATGTAAAACACATCAGAAGTAAAGCACACATATTGTATGATTACAGTATCACATATCTGAAGATGAATGATCTATAGAGACAAAAAGCCAGTGAACGGTTGCCTGTAGTTGGGATTGGAAGTAGGGATTGCCTACAAATAGGCACAAGGACGCTTTTTAGGGATAAAGAAATATTCTAAAGCTAGATTATGGTGACAGTTGCATTATTGCATAAATTTACTAAAAATCACTGAATTATATACGATGAAAGTATTATATAAATTATATTCCGATAAAGCTATTAAAATTAGTAATAGCTAACCTTTTTCTATACACTTATAAAACACAGGCTAAGTAAGTAAGTACACATAGCTAGTAAATATTAGGGTGAGGATTTGAATCCAGATAGTCTCTCTCCAGAGCACTTGGAAGCATTTTTATGAATTACCTGATTTTTAATTCTTACTATAATACTATGAGATGGTATAATTAATATAATTTTTTCATTTTACAAATGAGTAAATAAGCCTAAGGTTTAAGTAACTTGTCCAAGGTCGTAGAGCTAATGGGTTAGCTGAAATTGCAATCTAGAAAGACTGACTTATAACTTACATCTATAATCTTTTTTAGTTAATTAACCAAGCAGCAATTATCTCTGAAGCTACAGATATGAGTTTATATTTGTGAACAGCTGGCAGGAGTGGTGGCATTGTAAGTGAAATTCAGACAACCAAAGTAGCCTAGAGTTTTGCTGATAACTTTTTGGGCTGCCTTGCTGGGATCAAGAACTTGGCGAACAGCGCAAAGCCTAGAAGGCTAAGGGTAAGTCATGGTCCGTGGTCTAGGAAGGAAATATCAGTCTGCTTTTAATTTGGGTGAAAATAACCACTTATTTCCATAATCAATCTTATGAAGGAACTGACTGATTTTTAGTAGAATATTAGTAAATAGGTCATGTACTATGGATCTATGGCTTGTCACTCCAACTGTCCTTTCTGACATTTTCTAGACTAATTTCCAAAAATCTCCTGCCCTGCTGACCACTGCGTGCCCTGGTAGCAGTTAATAATAATGATAGCTCAGTGTTACTGAGTGATTATTATCTAACATGTTCTCTGCTTTACTGCTGTTAACTTAGAAAAATCCTAGGAGGCAGCTTCAACTATTAAAATCCATCCTTACTTGTCAAATGAGACAACTGAGGCATAATAACATTAAGTAACTTGCTCAAGAACACACAGATACTAAGTAGTAAAGTTAGACTTTGAGCCCAGGCAGTCTGGCTTAGGTCTCAGTTATTAATGACACAATAAGCCTATATCTCAAGGATATAAACCTTAGAAGAGACAGTCTCCAGAGGGGGGGGGGTGTTCACTTTTTCATTCATTTAGTATTTATTGATTACTAACTCCATGTTATGCATCTTCCTGGGACATTGCTGGTAATTAAATATGGTATTAACTATGCAAACTTTACAAATGAACTGTCTTTTAATATATCTTTCTCTTGAATTTAATATTTTAAAGACTAAGAGTAGATTTATCTCTTTATTTAATTTTATTTTTATTAAATCTATGAGGTTCACATTGGTTAAATTACATAGGTTTCGAATGTACAATTCTATAACACATCATCTGTATAATGCATTGTGTGTTCACTACCCAATGTAAAATTTCAGTCACCACATATTTTAAATTGGATTGTTTGGTATTTTTTATTGCTGAGTTTTATGAGTTTTTTGTATATTTTGGATTTTAGCCCCTTATTGAAAGCATTGTTTAAAAATATCTTTTCCCATTCAATTTGTTGCCTTTTTGTTTTGTGGGTGGTTTCTTTTGCTGTGTGGAAGCTTTTTAGTTTAATATAGTCCCATTATTTTATTTTTGCTTTTACTTCTCTTGCCTTTGAGATAAAATTCATAAAATCCTCTGTAAGACCAAGATCCATGAGTTTAGTACCTATGTTTTCTTCTATGCAATTTATTGTTTCTGGTCCTATATTTAGATCTTTGATCTATTTTGAGAGCACTTTTGTGTATGGTGACAAATAGCAGTCTAGTTTCATTCTTTTGCATGTGGTTTTCCAATTTTCCCAGCACCATTTATTAAAGAGGATTTACTTTCTCCATTGTATATTTTTGGCGCCTTATAGAAAATTATTTGCCCATAAAAACGAGGGTTTAATTCTGGATTCTCTCCTCCGTTCCATTGGTCTGTATGTCTTTTTTTGCCAACACCTTGCTGTTTTGATTATTGTTTCCTTGCAGTATAATTTGAAATCAGGCAGAGTGATAACTCCTGCCTTGTTCTTTTTTCCTCAGAATTTCTCTAGCTATTTGGAGTCTTTCGTGATTCCATACAAATCTGATGATTTTTTGTTCTATGTCTTTAAAAAATGCCATTGTGGTTTTGATATACATTATATTTCATGTATATTAAATATACATTAAATCTGTATATTGCTTTGGGTAATAAGGTTATTTTAACTATATTGATTCTTTCAGTCTATTAACATGAACTATCTTTTCATTTCTTTGTGTCTTCTTCAATTTCTTTTAATAATATCTTATAGTTTTCACTGTATAAGTCCTTCACATGCTTTGTTAGGTTTATTCCTAGGTATTTTATTCTTTTTGTTACAAGTGTTTACCTCTTAATTATTTGTTTTATCCCTTCTATTTTTATCTTGTTTTGGAAAAAAATATGAATTGATGTAACATAGTAATAATATGTATAACTTCCAGAGAATTTTTATTTTCTCACTATTTTTTTAACGTGTGAAATTATAGCAGTTAGATATAAAAAAGATAGGTAAAAAATCATTTATTTAAACAAAAAAATTATTTATTTAATACATCCCACTAGTTATTTTCTTGAATAATTCCTTATGGTATTTTGGCAAAGTTGGACTCTTGTCTAATTTTAAATGACATAATTGAAGAAGCTTCAGCTGAAGGTTGATTCTAGAGGCTAATGGACTTGCTATGAAAAGTATATAACATTGAGCTTAATTTACCAATCTTTAAAATTTTAGCGCATTACTCCTAATTACTTACTATAACATAGTAACCTTCTGCTACCTCCTTGTTTCATGTTCTTTGTGACTAACTGTTCTTCTAGATAGGTATTATATCTGCCCACTGTGAATGATTTCTGAGTAAAACATAGTTTTTATCTTTACATGGGTGATAGATTTCATATACAATCAAAATTGTGTATTCTTCCCCTGCATTTGCTAGGCTGTGTTATGCATAAGGATACCAAATTATATATTCATTAATCTTTTATTTAAATTTTTATTTAAATTTTGAAAATTTAAGTCTTTGAATCAGAGTTCTGTCAGATCATCTGAATAGTGGTCAACCATTTACTAATTTCATAGCTGTGAAATGCAGGTTTATATTTCCCAATTTTCTGTTACACAGTAGATATGAATAATTTTTCTATTTTCCAAAGATAATTGTCAAAGTAAAAGCATTTTAAAATGGATGTTTAATAAAATGTTTATATAAATTTTAGGCATATGGAATCTATGTGCCATATTTAAAAGAGAAATAATGGATATACTATTGAGTGAAAACATAATTATTTTTTATGACTAAGAAGTAATGTGAACTCTATAGAGGCTGTCGGTCAATAGTTTATTCTTATTTATTCACATATATATTTTTTTAACCTTTACTTAGAGACTCTTTAATAGGTCAAATAATTTTGCTGTTGTTTCCTGATATAGCTGCCAAGCTTTCAGCATTAAATTTAAAACATTGAGGCAAGGGTCTTTCCAGAAGAAATAACTTTATCATACTTGTCTCTTATCAATACCTCATCGTAATATTTTGTATATTATAATCCTTTCATATCATAGCCATAGCTGCTGGTGCTAGTCTGTGTTTTCGAGAGAAACAGTGAAGAAGGAGCATTTGTTATAAGAGTAAATACATATTGTAAAAATTATATATATTATATATTGTAATTACATTTTTTCCCCCAGAGGGAATGCTAGCTAGTTACTATCTTCCACAAAGCTTGGTGGTGATTATTCCTTGTTTCTACCCATGCACTATCATGGAAAGTGCTATTTGGCCACATTTGAGACTTAGATCTGAGGATATGCATGTTGGAACAAATCTTTGATTAGCAGAGTCCCATACTGTGTGGCAGTCCACTTCTGGTCCCTGCTGAGAACCATCGTGCAAAGGTTTGTCTTGATAGGAAGTCCTGTACAAACTGCAACTTATCTTCTATATTTCTTTGATATTTCAATCTATTTTTGGATATATTTTATACTTTGGTACTTGGTATATTGTCTTCCTTTTAGGTATATAACGAGAGGCTGTATTTGCATTTACTGAAGGTATAGCAATTTCCACATCAAGGTAATCCTGCTTCTTAGTGTTCTTTCAGAGTACACCCAAGGAGTTACGTTTCAGGGCAGGTGAAGCATAATTGATATATTTTAATCACTTAAAATCTCTGTATAGACTAGTAGTAGTTGAAGAAACTGGATCTGCACACTCAGACCAAGTGATTTTGGTCTAATCTAGTAGTTCTCAAAGTTTATTATGCATTAAGATCACTTGAAAGGCTGGTAAAAACACAGATTACTGGCTCCAGTCTACAGTGTTTCTGATCTTTAGTCTGGATGGGGCCTGGGTTTCTAACAACTTCCCAGGTGATGTTGGTACTGCCAATCCAGAGACCACACTTTAAGAATACCTAGATTATGGAGTATTGTTTAACCACTGTGCTTAAGGCTACGAATGGGCCAAATCTCATCTAGGGTCCACGTGGGAGAAGCATTGATCTAATATACTAATTAACAAGCTTATTCTGTAATGGACCGAATAATAAATATTATAGACTTGTGGGCCAGAGAGTCTCTGTCTCAGTGACTCAACTCTGCTGTTATAGCAGGAAAGCAGCTATAGATGATACGTAAATAAGTGGATGTGGCTGTATTCCAATAAAATTTTACTTATCAAACAGAGAGCAGGCTGAATTTGGCCCATGGCTTATAGTTAGCCAGTCCCTGATCTAATTCATCAAAAAGGAACTTGTATCTTTTCCTAGCTCACATATCATTTGTATCCTCTACAGTAGCCAGCAACTATGTCCCCAGTATTAAGGGAGGAGCTTTGCAGTTTATATAAGAAGTATGAATATGATTTTTCTAATCTTCAAGAGATTAGAGTTTAGTGTAGTATAGTCTTAAAAAAATAGAAAGAAATTAAATGCTTAGACTGGAATAAATTTCACAATATAAGTAAACCTTTGAGAAAGAATACAAACTAGACAAGAGAGAGCAGAATAAATGTCTCAGGAAGGACGACCAGCTAGAAAAAAGGCATAGAAGAAACACTCAGTATGTTCTTCCAACATCAGTGAGAAGATTTGTGATATGGGAAGACTGGATATGTTAGGAATCATAGATTCCCTTTAACTAAGATTTATTGAGCATACTCTAAGTAGTAGCATAGTGATAAGTCCTGGAGTTACCGCAAACCAAGGCATAGTTCTTGCCTTCAACAATCTCAGAGGTGTATCAAGATAGTTAAGAACACCGAAGCCACATATAACTATTTGGAGTCGATACGCTTAGCTCATAGTAAGTTTTCAATGGAGGTTAAACTACAAATGAAATTTATGTGAATGACAACAGGGAATTTTTATTAGTTCTTGATCAGTAGAGTGGTTTGAAAAAAACCACTTTAGGAAAAATCATCCTCCAGAATTTAGTAAAATGATAACCTGTAATATAAAAGAATTTAATAATATTACTTTAATCCCATAGAGATTAAATTAGCATGTGTTGGGTTGTTCTTTTGCTTGTTTGTTGTTTTGTTCTTATATACTATGCTTTAAAAAATCCAAAATTAGTATTTTAATATGTTTGTATTAAGCCATCATCAGAACTAAGGACAATTTCCAAAGAGTTGCATCATTTTGTCTTTCTGATACAAGTGTATACCATTTAAAAGAATCTGTATAGAAAAAATTCTTCATAGACAAGTGGAGCTTTTTATTTCTGAGATTTTATTCCTAAAGCATTAGATATGGGGTCTGGGTGAAATCTATTATCAAATAAAACATCTTGTGGGATATGATGGTAGGTGTTTGTGTGAGCATTTGAATGAGATAATCTCTAAGCTTCCTTCTGACCTTAGGTAGTACTTGAAAGGTCCAGAAGGAACTAATTCAGGTTCTCTAAGAACCTGAGGAAATCACTTCTTGAATAATGTATCTAAATACTCGAAACTAGAGTTCATTTCGTTTAGTAAATAGAATCTTGAATTTAGGGTTAGAAAAAATAAGGATTAGTTAAAGGCATTATGTTAGACAAAATGACATATTAATTTTTAGCTCTCTAACCCAATCTATAGAGTTTGATTTTTAATCAAATGCAGGGATGCAGATAGCAAAATGTCATTTTTATCTGGTTAAATACCAAGAGAAAGGTTAGGAGGCTAGTCCCATGTAACTTAGAATTTCCATGATTTGTAGCTTGAAGCCTTAAGAATTGTGGTCAGCATACCTATACTATTTTTGTTATGAGTCTTTTTTTATTTTCAATGTTGAGAGGAGAAACCTACGTTTGTACTAAGACAATAATTCATTTCTTGATAACCTTGCCCATAAATAGAATCTTGAGGCATTTTTAAATAACAGTTGAGAATTGATTAAGGAACTCCAATCCTTTTTATTCCCTACAAATGAAATATTTTAAATGTCCTTAACTGTATATGTGAGCGTGCATGTATTTGTGTCTGTGTAATGTCACTAATTTTGAACTGAGGACTTTATTTGATAATAAAAAAGTCCAGAAAGCTTATTATTCATGTATTAACCAAATTAGGTTACTCTTATCAAGAAACTGTGAAATTTCTGGAAAAAAAAAAAAAAGAGGTGTTGGATGAGACTTCCAAAGTGGATGAACCTGGAGGATCTGACGTAAGCATTTTATTTCCCTGAAAGCGAAGGAATTTAAGATAAAAATTCAGAAATGTTATTTTTCTCTATTTTGGTGGTTGAGTACTTTATGACATGTTATTATTTCCTATTATATCAAGCTTAAGAAAGATGTGAGATTTTTAAATGAGGGAGAAAAAATTAGGAAAGCAAAGAAAAAGTAACCTAACAGAGGGGCAAGAATTTTTTTTGGCCTAGTTATAAGCCTGCGCAATACTGCATTATTACTTAATATCACAGCCCATGAATATAAATAAACAATCTTGGCATAGACAATATAAAATAATAGAAGACTGTCAATGTCCTAAAATACTATATAATAATATCAATCAATTATCGAGTGCTTATTACATGTTTGGCAATGTGCTAGGCACATTATATGCAGTTTCTCTAATTCTCACGATAGTTCCTCAACTAACCTCTTTTTACTCTAATTTTAAAGTGAAATTTATATTCAAATAGTTGCAGAAATTACCGAGGGTCACACAAGTGTTCAATAGAAGTGCCAGGCTTTCAGTCCTAGATATACTCTTTTACTTCACACTCCTTCCTTTGGTTAGCTCGTTCTCCCCAAAAGAGATAATGAGTAACTTTGTGTCCAATTATGTTCTACTTTATCTTTTTGTACAAAGTAAGTGGGCCTTTAATCTAGTTAAAGTACAAGTGTATACATACGTACGAATGAGGGCAAGAGGGAAAAGTATTTGTGTGTTTATGTATACGTATATCCTTGAAATAAAATGCTATGCTTTCAGAAAAATGTCTGTTTATACATTCTCGACTTCTATAAAAGAAAGAAGAAATTAAGGTGCTTACAGTTGAAAAGAACTGACAACTCTGAAAAGCATTATTGAAAGAATAAATTCAGGAGCCAATTGATAAGTTATCTAATACAGCTTCCAATTTAAATTGATCACTTCTCGTTTTTTGATTTATAAACAGGAAATGGGCTTTGACCATTAGTCACCTGGATGAAGAGCCCTAGCTTCAGCTCATCTGAGTCCTGTAACCTGCAAAGACCCTCTGGTTGCACTAGGAACATTCGATTGATGTAAGGCCTAATTACTTTAATTAGAATGTAAGACTTTTACTTTTGAATCAACTTATAATAAGGTGACATAACTCTATAATGTGCAAATAGCTGCTAATTTTGAAAGAAAGAAGAATGCAAGCATTATTCTGTTGCAAAGGCTTGTATTCCAAATTCTACACATCTTTTACTTCATATACTTAAGCCCATTACCTAAACAGTACCTAAATATTTTAATGTCTTTGTGGCTGTTGAAGTTGGTACAATTTTCTTGTCTTTGTGGTATCAATTCATTTTTATACAATTGTAAATTTTATTATTAGTAATCAAATCAGTTAGTCTCACTTTTTAGTTTAAGTTGGTCACTGATTTTATTTAAAAATAACAATAATACAGTTTATGCCATGATATAGTGCGCCTTTGTATTGCTTATTTATTCCAGATTTATACAGATTTGTTGACGTTTTGTAAGATCTGTTTGTATATGGCCACTCAAAGACTGTGAACTTCCATTTAGGCATTAGAGTTTGAAGACATATTCTAAAGGGAATCTGGAACACTACTATTTTGGGGAGATGATGCCAGTGTGTGATTAGAATACTTTTATTTTCTGTAGAGCACTAGCTGCTGTCACTATTCAAGTGCTGGCTCAGGCTTACTATAAAATTTTGCATGGCATGGGTGATGCAAGGGCTCCAAAGATAGCACAGAACGAAAAATTAGAAAATCTCAGCAGACCCAGCATGGCCACCAATGGCTACCAACACATTTCAGGAACTTGGATGCACCATTTAACCTTCAGTGTATTCCCTTGGTCTGAATTGAAGGAGTTAGATTAAATCATGAAAGTGTGACCAACCTACATGCTTTGAAGATCAGGCTTATAATGCAATGAATGAAGTGACTGGGCATGATGGGTAGGGAATGGAGGGCCTGTGGAAAAAGAGGCTGTGCCCCTTCTAAAGCCAATTAGATTCAAGCATTTTAAAACTGGACAAAGAAGGAAATTGTGTGGAGTTGGGAACTGAGCGTGGCCATTGGATTGAATGTGTTCTAAGGTCATTTCCAATTCAATATAAGGCTGTAGAATTTTGTTACTATGTAAAACACAATGTCACTTAGCATCTTTTGAGCTCTATATTTGAGCTCTTTTATGTAGTTTTTAGGTTGAACTTTCCTTGGAATTATATAGCAGAATTGAGGGAAAAGTGATGTTTTGATCATAGAATACTCAAATAATTCATCAGTTTAATGTGTGCGTGCGTGTGTGTGTGTGTGTGTGTGTGTGTGTGTGTGTGTGTGTGTTTCTGGGATGTTTCTTTTTTCATTAATCAACCAGGAATGAGAACTTTAAATAGAGTACTATAATCCAAGATTAAAATCTGGCCCATAAAATGGTGGTTAGCAGTTTCTCTCTGAATGGGTATTTTCACTAAAAAATTATGTGGACAGTGAGAGTCATATCACCTGTTTGTGACTAGCTTTATTACTTTTTAAAATGTACTTAAAAGTTCTGGTTTCTTTTGATTAATACTTTAACTAATATTTTAATGTAAATGCTATTTTATGTAGACAAATGAAAGTGGTAGTTTAAATAAGTATATTTTCTAAGAATGTTTTAGCTCAATCAGTTTTTGCCTTTTAAAAAAATTTCTTTTTACAGTGATAGCATATATTTATTTCTTTTTATCACCTTTTACTGCCTTTCAAACTGATATTTTAGCTAAGAAAATAAGGGTATTTTATCAGATGCTAATGGCAATTAGGCAACAAGCCCAGTGGAAGATGGGAAGTGGGCCAAGTCACTATACTCTAGGGGTCTTATCTATTCTCTTCGGCTCAATTTAAATCAGAATTTATGCCTACTAGAAAATTGAACTCATGACTATAGAGAGCCACATATGTTATTGCAGTGATAAATGGAGAATTAGAAGGACCTGAGATTTTTATGCCTTTATTTGGGCCCTTCCAATAGCTTCTTTCTTTTTACTTCTATCGCTTTTCAATTAGTGATCATATGCATTTGTAGACAGATTTAAGTTACTTCAGAAATGACCAATTTTGAGAATGCGTTTTATGTGAGAGGTGTGCTATATCATTATATATCAGGTAATTAGGTATAAATCATGTGTTAGTATAAACTGTTACTGTCTTAAGATATATAATCCCAAATAATGTTTTAAGAGACTTTTGCGTTAGATGTTATAGTCTAGCCATGTAATGATTTTAAGTATATTCTGTCTATTTCTTTGATAGCCAAGTCAAAACTGAAATACTTGATTGTCAATGTTCAAACTGATTAGACCTTTTTAGATCTGTTCCTTGATTGACCCTCAATATCTGACATTAATAAGTCTCAGCTCTTTTTCAAACAAACGAGATGTCCTCTGAAACCTCCACAATTTGTAGAAAATAAGAATATATAAGTGAACATGTTAGCAGATATAATTTAAGGTAAGCCATACATGGAGATTTTCTAATGATGCTATATATGTCCTATTACCTTGTTTTTAAGAATCATGTTGTTAAAAAAATAGCAGTGTGACTAAGTGTTTTCTTTATTCTCTGTAAGGAAAAAAAATCATGTATGTTTATTTTCAATGCTTTGGTAACATAGAGTATATTGACAAAGTAGACATTTGAAAAACAAACTGAATTATTTATTATTTTTCTAGGCTTAGAGAATTAATGACAAGAATGTCAAATCCTTTGCTTAGCTCAGATTCCCAACATGAAAATAAAATAATGCTAGTTTCTAAACTGAGCGAGTTAATTGCCACCTTTCTTGTATGTATACCTCATCAGTGGTTCTAAAACTAAGAACACTCAGACTTGAATTCCTTTCATGCAAAAAATATGCTCTGATATGCACTTAACATCAGTTCACCTTTAACATTTGACATTTATTAGTCATGGCTTTCAAATGAAGTGTTTAATTGAAATCAAAGTGCCATTGTTTTTAATAACCCAGAAAGAATGTGTATGAACTATTTTTTTAAATGATAAGACAGCAGAGTTAAGAATACTGTAGCTCCTGTGTGAATATTGCAGTTGTTTGAAAAATTGTATAAAATATTCTTATTATCAAAATCTAATTTAAGGTTTAATGAAGCAGTAATGTTGAGATGTTCACAAAGAAACCAGAATAATAACAGTAAAAATTTAGTTATAGCTTAGTACAATCTAACCAAAATTTTCTGGTCAATTAGATTTGACTGTGTTAAACAGTGACAAACTATAAAAGTAATTAGAAATCACATATTAGTGAGTGGCCAGATGCTGGAGCCTGTTAAAGGCATTTTATGTGCTCGAGGTTTGTCACCCCTTCGTGGGTCTCTAAAACAAAATAGATGCAATTATCACAATTTGTCTTTTTCTTTAGAAGTTTCTCCCTAAACTATTTAATAAACGCTATTTGTCTCAGAACTTACTCTCTACTATTTTATTTTCCTTAAGAGGCAGCTTTTGCTCAGAGTACAAGACTAATAATAATAATAATAATAATAATAAT
>NW_006435762.1:6542457-6576741 GCF_000325575.1 Pteropus alecto
GATCTAACAGAAGCAATTCAATGGAAAAATGAAACTTGGTATCATACACATCTTCATAACATTGAGAAGCTGTGTGTTTCTAAATCAAAGGATTTAAGTAGAGTCTTGCTGCTACTATAAAATCCCATACAAGGGAGAAATAGGAAAAGAACATGGGTGGTGAAAGTCTTGAGGTACTTTTTATCTGTCCTTAAGTACCCATTCCCCACAATGTAATTTCATCAACACAATGATTTTCTAGTTACTCAACTCAGCATGATATTAGCTTTGTTAGGAAAAGGCTCATTATCTACAGGCATACCTTGTTTTATTGCATTTTGCTGTTTTGTGCTTTGCAGACACTACATTTTTTTACAAATTAAGGTTTGTGCCAACCCTGTGTCAAGCAAGTCTGTTCCTGTGATTTTTCCAACAGCATTCGCTCACTCATGTCTTTGCACCACATTTTGGTAATTCTCTCAATATTATTTAAAATTTTTCATTATAATTATATTTGTTAGGGTATTCTGTGATCAGTTATCTTTGGTGTTACTTGGGCAAGACCATACACTAGCAAAAATATTATGATTCCCTGAAGTCTCAGAGGATGGTTAGCACTTTTAAGCAATAAAGTATTTTTTAATTAAAGTATGTACATTGTTTTTTTGACTTGATGTAACACACTTAATAGACTACAATATACATAACTTTCACATACATACATGCATACATACATACATATGTAACAGACTGCATAATTTTATATGCACTGAGCAACCCAAAATCTCTGACTGCTTTATTATATTTGCTTTATTGCAGCGTTCTGTAGCTGAACCCACAATGTCTGAGGTTTTCCTATATTTCTTTTAAGATATGTTTTAGTAAAATCATTGACATATTTTTGGTTTACACTGTATATATCATGTACTTAACCAATATGAAACACATAAAATAATTTAAATAAAATAAATACTGAAATTTTATTGTATTATTTTTGATATAAATCATAATTTTTGCATTATTAGAATCCTTGAAGCTGAAATTATAGCAAATTACTTTTTATATTTTCTTTAAGAATGTTGTATTTCTCTTGGAAGACAAACTTGAAATGGTTTCCTTTTAAGAAATAAAAGAAGAGGAAATTATTCATATAGGGAATAAAAAGTTAGTCATTAAGAGCAAAGTGATATTGTAAAGGGGAAGAACTCAACTCATCAATATTTTAGCTTTGTATAGATAAATCAATTGTTAGATATCTTATAAGTTTTTGAAGATTTTTACATATAGTTTTGGATATAAATTTAAAAGAAATCAACTATTAATCACTTTGGCAACAATTTATTTACAATTTATTTACGTCGATACTAAAAATTATCTTTACACAAGAGGCTTCATTTTCTTATATAACTGAAATAAATCTGTAACATTTCCTTGCAAATATGACGTATTGTTAACTTATATGCTTTGAATTTTATACTCGTGTATATATGAAATGCTTTCTTATACTTGAATTACCTTTATAAATTTGTCTTTCCAAGATAATTATTTCTAAATTGATTTTTTACAGCTGAATGTTCACTTTTTAAATAAAAATAAAATATGGAAGTAATTTCTTTTAATTCCAAGATACTTATTTTCAGCCCAAAACAATCTCTTTGACTTTAGATTCAAATACTAGGATGATCAACTTTTAAGAGAGCTAATCTGAAACACTGTCATACCATGCCAGTCCAAAAAACAATATAGCATAACATGACATTTAATTATTATATTAATGTATGTTGTTAACATTAAAATGTGAAAAATAGGTCAAAATTTATTTGAAATTACATATTATTTCTTATTTTTCTGTTACATAATTACTATGATTGAATAAAATAGCAGAATAGTTCAAAGTGATAACTAGTAATTAACAGGACTAATTAGTTGCTTTTATTTACATCGTACAAATTTACATTGTACAATTCAATGAGTTTTTTTAATTATGGTTGGCATATAATAATATATTAGTTTCAGTTGTACAGCATAGTGATTAGAGATCTATATAACTCACGAAGAGGTCACCCCACTAAATCTAGTACCCCTCTTCCCTCTTATATATTTATTACAACATTATTAACTATTTTCCTTATGCTGCGTTTTATGTGTCCATGTCTATTTTGTAACTATCTATTTGTACTTCTTAATCCCTTGGCCCTTTTTTTTGCTGTCCCCCCAATCCCCCTTCTATCTACTAACCCTCAAAATATTCTCTGTATTTATGAGTGTATTTCCATTTTTGTTGTTGTTTAATTTGTTCTTTAGATTCTGCATGTACATGAAATAATGCAATATTTGTCTTTCTCTATCTGACTTATTTCATTCCGTGTAATACCCTCTAGGTCGATCAAGGCAATTCTTTTTCCATCCCCTTCCTTTTTGACTGTGTGTGTCTTTCAATCTGTAGTGAGTCTCTTGTAGGTAGCATATGTAGGGGTCTTGTTTTCTTATCCATTCAGCCACTCTGTCTTTTGGTTGGAGCACTTAATTCTTTTCCATTTGAGATACTTGTTGATAGGAATGTAGTTATTACCATTCTTTAGTCCTGTTTTTGATACATGTTTTTTTCTTTTTAAAGAAGTCCCTCCAACATTTCCTGTAATACGGGCTTGGTGTTGATAAATTCCTTTAGCTTATTTTTGTCTGGGAAGCTCTTTATCTGTCCTTCAACGCTAAACGATAGCTTTGCTGGATAAATTGTTCTTGAGAAATCAGCTGCTGGTCTTATGGATGCTCCCTTATAGGTAGCTAATTGCTTTTCTCTTGCTGCTTTTAAGATTCTCTCTTTGTATTTAATCTTTGACATTTTAATTATGATGTGTCTTGATGTGGGCCTCTTTGGATTCATCTTTTTTGGGACTCTCTGAGCTTTCTGGGGTTGTATGTCTATTTCTTTCACCAGATGAGGAAAGATTTCCATCATTATTTCTTCGAATAGCTCTTGTTTTCTTTCAGGTACCCCTGTGACACAGATATTTTTACATTTAATAGTGTCCCATAGGCTCCTTAAATTATTATTATTGTCTTGGCTTCTTTTTTCTTGTCATTCTGATTGAATATACTTGGCTTCCCCATCCTCTGTATCAGTGTTCGATCCTCTTCTTTATCCACTCTATTCCATCTAATATACTCTTCATCTCAGATATTGTGTTATTCATTTCTGACTGGTTCCCTTTTATAATTTATATTTCTATTTTTATGTTTTTTTCTCTTTGTTAAAGTTCTCACTGAATACATCTACACTTTCCCTAAGTTCATTGAACATTTTTATAACCAGTGTTTCGAACTGTGCATCTGTTAAATTGTTTGACTCCATTATTCCTGGATCTCTGTTCTGTTCTCTCATACGGTTTCTGCTTCTTTGTCTCCTATTTTGGCTGCCTTTCTGTGTCTGTTTCTATGTACTAAGCAAAGCTCCTAAATCTCCCAGTCTTGTTAGCACGTCTTTGTGTAGTAGGTTTACAGTAGCACAGTCCTGAGAGGTGTTCAGCTGCAGGCAAAGTTTAGCCTTAGACTGTGCCCCTCTGAGACCACCTGTTAAGATTCAGGGAGCAATCCACAGATGCTGTGTTTATAATTGCCTCTAGAAACCACACCAGAAAACGAGGCCAGCTGCCACCAGTGTGAGTCTTGGCACACTGGACTCGGCGAGAACCCACCTGGATGTGGCCTAGATGGGGCTGCAAGTAGGGGGAGGAGGAATTTCAGGGAATCCTCTGGGCTGACCAACCTCTGTTATCTCGTTTGATGATGTTTCAGCTATAGCGGTGCTGAGTCCGCATGCTGGGAGTGAGGGAGGGCTCAACAGGGGAACAATGGATACTGCCAGCACTTCTGCCCGGGAGAGATCCTCACCTCTGGCCCTCACTCCAACAACTCAGTGTCCCCCTGTAAATCCCTAGTGCCCCGCCCCCACCGCAGCCAATCCAGTACTCATGCTCAGAGTGAGCAGATCTGTTACCGCAAAAGTCCGCTCCCAGATGTCTGCAGCTGCCGGCTCCTGCTACGGCAGTCTCTGTCCCACTCAGCTACTTGGCCCAGGTAGCTTCGTATCCTCTCCCTGTCCTACCTTCTGCCGTTGGAGGTTGATTAATTATTTCTCTCCCTAGTTGTATTGCTTCTGTTCATCTAGATCTCAGGCGACTTTCCTTTCTGTTGTTCTGTGTTTCTGTTACAACTTTAATTTGGTCACAGAGGGATGAATAAAGCCTCTATCATCTATGCCATTTTTTTCAAAGCTCTTAATTATATTTTTACAATGCTTTTTTGTTTGTTTGTTTCATTCTCTCTTCTGAAGCACAATTTATTTTAACAGTTTTTGGACAATGGCATGTTTCTTTCTGTCCCATGATACAGCAGGATATTTTTATTCTTTTCGTTTCCTTTTCCAGTAATATTTCTCTGAACTGCAGGCAGCCTTAAGTCACCCTTCTTTTCTTTTAATAGTGAAAATGAATATTGTCACTAAATGAATATGTAAAATTTACTTTGATTTGAAACTCTGCATTTATCAAGCCTTTACTACACTAATTCCTGTTATCAGCTCAGTTCCATAACAGCAAACTAAGTATCCTCTCAACAAAATTATCTGTGTATTTAATGAGTTTATTTCCCAGCAGCAGGTGTTTAAACCTGTTAGAATTAGATTCCAGATCTGTCAATCCACTTTGTATCTTAAAGCTTGTTTTGGTAGACCAGCTGTTTGTCAACCAGATCTTTTGTTTTCATAAACTTACTATACAGGCTATTTCTGTTTAAAATAGCCATTATTTTTTGAAAATTTCAGAGTACATTATATGACACCATAAGTTAAACCTCTCTTTCTCAGGGGTAATAGTTCTAAAGTATAGAGATTTGAACTTTTAAAAACAAATTGGATCCCAAATAAATTACAGCCCTAGTAAAGAAATGAGAAAGTGCTCTTAAGCTTGGCTACACTTTTCTGCCCATACTTTTTAGAGTTTTGAAGTAGTCTAAGTGAGTTTTTTCTCAACCTAAACATCAAATAACTCAATTGCAGTCAGTTCATTTTTTTCTAGACTTTTTTATGTCCAGAGTTCATCAAACAGATTTAGAGATTCAGGACATGAATGTTTATTTTATTTTAACCTTTTTCTTTATTCTCATCTTCAATATATTTCCAATTTAGAGAAGAACCTTACTCTTGTCCCATACTTTGAAAAAATTTACGGGAGGCCAACAATTTTACAACCTTTTCTATGCCTACTGACAATGCTAGCCATCTTGTAGTCATATGTATAAGGAGGATATATTTTCCAATTTCTATAATGTCCAAAATCTCATTAAGTAATATGCTTGCCTACATCACTGCAACCTCTGAATCAGGAAATGTAACTTTAGTCGTTTTTATCGAATTATCAAGTGGATGTAAGTTGCATGTTTATTCTTTGTATCCACAAGCTAACACTGTGGCTATTTTTGACTAAGCATTGGTGTCTTTTGGTGAGATGAAAAAAATATTTAACTGATTTAGAAGTACCTGCCTGTATTACTTGGGACTTGTAAAATTTAGGCTCCCTATGTGCTTTCACTTTACCTTTTCCACCATGCCAAATCCAAAATTCTTTCTACCAATTGTGTAGAATGCTCTGTTTCAATTATTTACCTCTGTAATCCAGCTGAATGTGGCTTTCCATCTGTCATTGATTAATACAGTTATCTGAGTTATGCTGATGTTGATATTATAATCATTCTCATTTCATTATCTGAACTCTTAGAAACAATGGTCGCAATATTCACAATGTTAAAATTAAATTAGCATTACCTGAATACAAAGCACACAGTTAATCCACAAAGTTAATCCACAAAGTCAAAGACAACTTTTAAAAGTCATGATTACAATGCACTTAGGTTGCACACATGTCACATTACTCAGATTGGTACAACAATGGATGTTCTGATATGTACTACAAATCATCGTTGCCAAAGTCAGTGGTTGAGGAAAAAAACATGAGAGTAACTACTGAAAGTGGATGAGCGATGCCATATCCTTTTAACACTTAATAGATTGTTACTTTTAGCCTCAATTTTTTGGCTGCCCTATGAGTTTTGTACTTTTCCTCTAAACTTCTGTAACCATTGCTAAAAAAAAATGGGGTATTTTGCATCCTGAGGAGGAGTTTCCAGCAATGTGCAAATTTTAGTGCTTAAACCTGAATAGTGCAAGGCAGACATGAATTGTTCATCACCTTAAAGCCAGTTATAGCTTTAGATATAATTGCAACTCAATATACCTAAAACTTAGTCTTATGTCCCATATACATGCTTATAATATATTTTATATCCTGGTATGCTGCACTGAAATTTTCAAACCAGAAACATAAGAATCATAATATTAAATCTCCCATATACATGCTTATAATATATTTTATGTCCCATATACATGCTTATAATATATTTTATATCCTGGTATGCTGCACTGAAATTTTCAAACCAGAAACATAAGAATCATAATACATGCTTATAATATATTTTATATCTGGTTTGAAATTTTCAAACCAGAAACATAAGAATCATAATATTAAATCTCTTTCTCTTAGCCCCTTTTCTAGTAATTTACTAGGTCCTATGACATTTTAAATTATTTTTCATTTTTTCATTTTATTTTCTGAAAATGGAATGTCTTTACATGCTTACAAAAATTATAAATATGAAAAGATAAACAGAAAAATCTGTCTCCTTTCCACCTTGTCCCTTCTTTCCATTTTTACCTAGGTTAAGGCAATCACTTAATAGTTTCATATGCATCTTTATTAGTATAGATGTAAACACAGATACCATTTTTTTATTGTCTCTTTTGACAACAATGACTACAATTTGAAAAAGAGAAGATTGAACACCATATAGCAGTCAGAGGTCCTTGGCAATTCTGAAATGCATCTGGGTAAATATCGTTGCCTACAACCCTGAGGGTAAGATAATTATCTTGAATTAGGTCCTGGTTCTGCTCTTCTTTGTGTGCCATGGGTTTAGGCTCTATCCCCTGGAAGGATTTCCATTTCCATTATCCTCCCTAATTATAAAGAAAGCATTGGAAATTTGGAAGCTTAGAAGTCTTTCATACATCTCATCTAGGTACAATCTTTGCAAATGCAACTCTCTCAAAACTATTTTTTTGCCAGTGTGTCTGATTCTATTCAGCTGTATATGCCAAAAGCCAGTTGACTTTCTTGGATATTCTACACATACAATTATAGTTTTATGTTGATTGTAGTTAATAATAATTTCACCACTTCCTTTCCAAAATATATATTTATAATTTTATTTCTTATTTAATTATTTTGGCTGGTATCTCCTGTGTATGGTTAAATAATATCGATGATATTGGGCTTTTGTCTTGTTTCTGAATTTTTTGGTATTCTTTCTTGTGTTGACCCATTAAGCATAATTGTGGCTTTTGGGCTAAGCTAGATATATTATATCATATAGCAGAATGCCATCTACTTTTATTTTATTGAGTATTTTAATTCAGAATGGTTATTGAATTTTGACAAATGGCTTTTTAACATCTACAAAGAGAATACACTATTTTTTCTGAGCTGTATTAATATTATTATAAAATTGTATTAACAGATTTCCTAATATTGAAAATTTTTAAATTCTTGGAATTACTTCACTTGGTTATGATATATGATTATTTTTGTGCACATCTGGATTATATTTGCTAGTAATATTTGATTTAGGATTTTTACTTTGCTATTTATGTGATATTTACTCGAGGGTTTGTGTGTGTGTCTGTATGTTTGTTATCTTTAACTAATACTCTGGAGAGATTTTTGAAGCATTAAAATTGTCTGATCTTTAAAGATTAAAAAACAATTCCCCACAAAACCATCTGAGACTGCTACTTTTGGATCTACCTATTGATAAATTTCTCTATTTCTTCTATGTAAATCATACTTTAGATTTTCTATCTCTTCTGAAGTCAGTTTTCATAAATTATATTTTCTTATTCATTTCGTCTAGATTTTCAAATTTGTTCAATGTTTGGCATTACGGACTATTATGATTTTTAAAAGTTTATTCTGACTGTGATTACTTTTCTTTTGTCATTTGTCATTATATTGTAGTTTCTACTTTATTTCTCTTAAAAAAAAAAAAAAATTAGGCTCACCAGTATGTCCTTTCGAATATCTATTGAATTTACCTATTAATCCTACCATATTTAGTTTTCTAATCTGCCTTTTCTTTATTAATTTTTTCTGTTTTGCTTCAGTGTAATTTGCCGTTCCTTTTCTAACTCATGATAGAGTCTTAATTTATTTTTATTGATTTTTTATGGATGAACTAAGAGTAATAATTCTCTCTTGCACGACGTGTTTAACTTTTAAGAATTACATTTTGCATTAAGAGTAGGAGTTACATAGTCCATATCAAAAATGTATTTTTTAGATATGCAGAAAACAACATGGCATATTTTATTAGAGCAAAACTTTTGAATGGGATACTAACTGTAGATTAAACTCAGACCACAGAAGGCCTCTTTACAGATTTAATAGTTCATACTCTGATATTAACTTTTCCATGCACGTAAGACTTGTCGTGATGTGTAATTAACATTTATGTGTGTTTTTATGTATATTTCTAATTTGCCAACCAATTAACTTTCTAGTTGTTGCCTCTTTTCCATTAGAATTTTATTCTAAAATTAGCGAAGAGGTTTAAATGGCTGCATAATTTTTCAATTTCCCTCCCTTTATAATTTTTAAATTTATTTTCAAATTTTAGATTTATAGTTTAAACTCTTGATTTATAGGGGAAAAGGTAAGTATTGCATCTTAAGATTATACTTTTTATAAGTAAGAGCCCTCTGTGGGACTGAACAGCTATGCAACTTCTGGCAATTAGGGATCCTAAGAAGAAATGAATGGCAGGATTGAAAGGGGTGTGTGCATGCGTGTGTGTGTTTGTGGGAGAGTTTAGAGTTGTTTATACCTCTCCTCTCCTAGCCATTAGTTATCCTTTGTCTTTTTCATCAAAATGACTGCTATAGACTGAATTATGCTCCCCCCAAATTCCTAAGTTGAAGCCCTAACTACCAATGTGATGGTATTTGGAGATGAGGCTTTTGAAAGGTAATTAGGTTCAGATAAGGCCATGAAGGTAGACCCTCATGGTGAGATTAATGTTCTTAAAAGAAGAGATACAAGAGAGCTCGCTTCTTTTCTCTCCCTATTTCTCTGCACTCACATGTACCACGCAGCAAGGGAAGGCCATGTGAGGACACAGCAAAAATGTAGTCATCTACAAACGAAAGAGAGACCTGTAACCAGACACAGACCCTGCTGGCATCTTGATCTTAGGCATGCAGTTATGAGAACTGGGAGGAAAAAATCTTATTGTTTAAGCCACTCAGTCTATGGTGTTTTGTTATGGCAGCCTGACCTGACAGTGGCATTCCATGACTTTGTTGAAGTCTCTGCTATTCTGTCTTTTTAAAAGTTGTAAAAAGATAATGGTTTTTAACATGGTAGTGATTATAATGGAAGATTGCAAATGTTTGGAAAATGGAGGGTTTTTGTATTTTCTTTAAAGATAGATGTATGTTTTAAAGTACATAATAAGAAGAATATATAGTGGTATAGTAAACATGTGAGTTTATAAAATATAATGAAAACATTTTAAGTTTCCAGTACAGAAATTATTACTTAATATGCTTAAGTAACTTCTTAGAAATTCTTGATTCCCGTATGAATGAAAATTGACAAAGTGTGAAATGAGGACAGTGTATTTCCTCATATGCAAAATTACAGAACTATTTTCTTAAGATTAGGAATTTAAATATGCTTACTTAACTTAAAGGTGTGCTTCAAAATAAGTTGGTTTAGAATATGAATATCATTGAAGAGCTCGTTAACCTATAAATGTGGTTTTTAATCTTTCTTTCAGTCCTGTCTATTCAAGGGGTAAGATACTCTCATTAATAATGGCAGCTAAGGTTCTTGAGAGAAACAGGACATGTTTCCTACTTCAAATGACTGTTGGAAATTATTTCCTTACAATACTTATTTTATAAAACCACAATTGAATAGTTCATCCACAATTTCGGTAATCCTTAAGGAATTTCATCAGATTTAAGAAATTTACCTGATATATATAATAGTTAGAATTTTTAATCTAAATATTGGTTTCTTCAGAGTCATTTTTAATACCTATAATTTCAATTACTAATATGTTCCCAAATATGGATCTGCATGTCCAGCTCTCTGCTGTCGCAATTGTAAGCAATAACTTTGTTCATAGCTCCATTGTATAGGCAGAGGTTTTAAGTCTGTATCCTACTGTGTTTATTGATCTATTTCTTTATAATTCCATATCAGGTAATCGCATGATTCACGAACAGTCTTGAAGGGAAGAAACACGTATTACCATCAGTGGGAGATTGAAGTAGCTATGCATTTAGAGGCTCTACTAAGAATTTTAGCCTGTCTGTGGTACACAGAATGATTGTGAAGCACCACAGTGAGACTTTTAAACAAATCAAAATTACAGCTTTCTTGTTCTAAAATATAAATGTTTCTTTAAGGAATCATTTTGATATTTGCCTAAGGTTGTTTTCTCCTTCAATTTGAATAAGATGTGAAATTTTCTGAGTACAAATTAGGTGATTAGCCAAGCAGTAGTTACTAATGTTCAGTCTTTGCTCTCAAATGTGCTTTTTTCATTTCATGGCTCTACTGAGTTTCTGGACTTCAGGCAACGTTCAGGCAATGTTCAGGCAATGTTCAGCTATTCTGATGTCACCTCTGCTCCATCTACTGGAATAATCTTTTTTACTATGTACATTCTTTAGCAAAATCGCTATTTTTATAATGGCTTTTAAAGAAAGTTTGTCAAAAGCATGGTGCCAAATAGCATTAAAGTTATTTAGTTAAATTCAGAAATCTCAGCAGAATTAAGATGAAACTATTAAATTAATCCTATTCAGTTGTGCTCAGATACATGCAGCCAGCACTGTCTTCTGTCATGGGAAGACAGAGTAGTGCTTTGCACTGAGGGAGAAGCTGATGCATGAGGGCAGAAAAGTAGGTGGATTTTGAAATAAGGCTCATACTGCAGTCTTCAGTTTGCTCTGATTTTTGATTTCACAGCCACAGTGAGTTATTTGTTCTCAAACGTGCTCTGACCTCTCATATGTCTCTTTGCCTTTGCCCTTCTTCTTCCTTCTTAGAATCCCCGTTTCAACTTTGCTTATTTGGGAAACTCCTATCTCTTATTTTTCAAGATCCCTGACAGTTCCTTTTATATGTTTCCTGATACCCCCTAGGTAGAAAAAAAGAGCTCTCTTCTCTGTGTTCCTATAGTACCTCCAATATATTTCTGTTTCAGCGTTTTTCACAGAATAATTGTCTGTGTACCTGTCTTTCTTCATTAGATTCTAACCTTCTTTAAGGCAACAGAATGTTATTGTTACTGTTACTTAGAATCAACTAGTTTTGCTAAGGAGGGGAGGTACTTGGAGATCACTTTCCTTGCAAAGTGCTTGCATTTAAATATCTAAGTCCAGAGAAATTACAGCAAATCATCTTTGTTCTACATAAAAATAGCTGTAAAATTTTGGGTATGTGATAGCAGCAAGACCAAGTACAGGAATACCATGGATGAGACTGCTAATGAGCAGGGCTAAGCTTCACTGAGGGGGTGGGTCATGATGAAGGATACTCTGGGTAGATACCTAGCCCGAGAGACTTTGGCAAGTAGACATGAATTAGGAGCATTTTGGAAATGGGAGTCTATGGCGTATGAGATGTTCATCTTCCCCCTCTGACTTTTCTATAAAATGTTCAGTCTCTACTGTTTGCCAGTGGTTTTGCTGCTAGAGGATATTTTGAGGAAACAAAAGAGATTCTGTGGTTTTCTTCAAGTCTGGCCTGTGTTAAAAGCAGAGATAACATGCCTGGGTATAGACATATTAATCTGCTTATAATGAAAACCTCAGAAGTAGCAGGATACCTGAGACATAGTGGTACTCAATGAATGAGTTAATAAAGAAATGAATGATGAATTCTTAGCAGAATACAGGAGGAGCCAGTAAAGTAATTGATTTTAACATTTTTTTCCAGAAATTGAAACTTCTTTAAAATTAGCAAGGGAAAGGATAGGCACATAATAGTCTGAAGAGTTACTACAATTATTCTTTGCAGCTGCAGAAAGCTGGAGTTTATAGATCGACACTGAAGGTGCCAACCAGTTGCCTTTAGATCTCAACAACTCATAGCAGGGACCAGCCAGAGCTCCTGTCCTGTCTCCTTTTTTGGTCCGCTTAATGAGACAACCACAGTGCCTCATTCCACATTTTAGAATCTTTTCTTTCTCTTTTGATGAAATACAAATCTCCCCAGGATATATCTTATCTAGTGTATTTTATCTTTTGAAGGAGACAGCATGATTTAGTTAGTGAAAGACAATGGAGGTCATATATTTGGATCCTTGTGCCAACACTTTCTCACCTTCATTAATTACCTTTAGAGTAATTAATGGAATTATAAGATATAACAAAATATAGCCAGGGATATGGTAGATGCTCAATGATCTTTCTCTTTTCTCCCCTATCTGTCATTTGCATCCTTGAAATTAGAAGTCATCAGCAATATTCCAAGGGTAAGCATTCATGGAGTGAGTGAAGCAGGAGCACTTGATGGTAGCAGCCTGTACACAGGATGAGCACCTGAAAAGGGGCACCTCAGGCTTAGAAGACAAAAATCACCCCTTTCCCACTTTTGCCTAAAGCTTGCCTTTGGGTGAGCCTTTTGCTGTAATAAACTTTTTGGAATCAGAAGGAAGTCTGTCCAGGAACACAGCTTCATGCTCATCCAGTCCCTGCATAAACTATGGAGGTTGCTACAGATTTAATGTCGTGTCCTAAAATTCCTATGTAGAAATCCTACCCCTCAAGGTGAGGGTATTAAGAGGTAAGGCCCATGGATGGTGACTAGATCATGAAGGTGGCATCTTTAGATTAGGATTAGCGCCCTTATGAAAGAGACCGTGAAGAGTGAGTTCACCCTTTCTACCACATGAGAACACAGAGATAAGTACTGTCTATGAATCAGAAATTGCTATCTGTGAATTCACCAGAAAATGAATCTACCAGTGCCTTGATCTTGAAGTTCCCAGCCTCCAAAACTATGAGAATTTTGTTACTTATCAGTCACCAAGACTATTCTGTTATAGCAGCCTGAACAGACTAAGAGATGTTTCCACATTGTTGAATGGCTTAACAGTCTTATAATGTAGATGAATATTCAGTCTGCCTAGGATGGGTTTAACAACTTATTTTCATTTGGATCATGAAAGAAGAGATACTTTTTTCATGCTGCTATACCACTTAGTTTTAAAAAAATAAATTTTAACTACATTTTACAAAGAGATTAATTATTTCCTATTGGGCCCTATCCAGACTGTTTTCTTTATAAAATGCTTATGTCTATAATTTATAACAAGTTTTAGAAAAACATGTGCATGAAAATAATTATGCCAGCAAAATTTCTATCTACTTATAATAGTAGTTTCATCCACATATTTTTTTTGTCAGTAGAAAACATAAGATTTGTTTCTAAAGAAATTCAGAATAAACTAGAAAATATGTTTTACATTTATGCTACAAATTTTTTTGTGTGCATTTGGCAGCCGACCTTAGTCTACTGTTTGCATTATTTTATAATGGCTGCACTCAATGCTCTGCTGTTAATTTGCATTCAGTAAGTTTATCTGGAATGATTCAGATGTTTTAAATGTATCTGTTTTTAGATAAGGCAAAAAAGATCATGTATCCTTTTCACAATTTACATGAGATCCAGATACAAATTTATTTGTCTGTGCAAACTCTTTTCATGCATTTTTAGAGACAAAATTCTTGTTTCCCACTCAGATTGATGTGAATATGGTATGTTGCCTTAATAACTGGTAAAAATATAGTTATAAAGATGCTGTTTCCTGCTTAAAGTTTTTTTGTAAGCCTTTAGAAAAGAGGAATATGCAAAAGGTAGAAGTAGGAATTGTGTATATTATACATTTTAATGGCTTAGAGGTTCATTGAAGATTAGTTTTCAATTAAAGTAAATTTTTATCATTAGTGAACAGATCTGTCAGTAGAAGTTCAGATGTAGGGCCAGACCAAATCTAGTAACATGTTTCTTCTTCTATACTATAAAACAGTAGTCCTCAAACTATTTGGCACCAGGGACCGGCGCTCCTATGAGAATCTAATGCCTGATGATCTGAAGTAGAGCTGAGGCAGTGATGCCAGCACTGAGGAGTGGCTGCAAATACAGATGAAGCTTCCCTAACTTGCCCACCACTCACCTACTGCTGTGCAGCCTTGTTCCTAACAGGTCATGGACCAGCATGGTACCGGTCCACAGACTGGGGGTTGAGGACTCCTGCTGTAAAATACATTAATAATCTTTTATGTGACTAATGTTTTATGGTCTACAAAACATTTCAAGTGCTTCTTATTTAACCTCTAATCTCTTGTAAAGTGGATAGAGTGGACAATACTTTTCTTCCCATTTTACACTCATGGAACCCGATTCTCTAAAGGGTGAAGCTGCAGAATACAATGAAAGAGCTGCTATTGGTGCCACGAGCCTTCTTATTCTGATATCTCCCCTACATTTCCATGTTGGTGAAGCCTGTGCATGTCACCACAGTGCCAGTGTGTTTGCAAAGAAGCCTTCCCACCCAGGAGATGTGATGATAGTGATTCAGCAGTGAAATATAAAAAGGCTGTTAAACTTTCTAACCTAAAAGTTTAGATACATTGGCTGGTTCACTTATACAGAGAAATCATTCACTCATTCATTATTGAACTATGATAGGGACTGTGGGCAATACAGATAAATGAGCCCCCAATTTAGTGTGATCCTTGATTTATTTTTGATTTATTTATAATGGAGAATTTAATTACTCGATTGTGTATAACATCACCAATAACAGGCCACAGGGCTTTGTCAGGAAGGCAGCTATATGTTCAATATGTGGACAGTCACCAGATGGCCTCTGTCAGGCTCTTGCTGTCATTATTGCTGCTTTTTAGGTGTGTAGGTTAAGTTTATGATGCAGCCATTTATAGTGGATTTTTGGCTAGGACTTGGGGTTGGCAATATTGTGAATATGGGCTTTTGTTCTTATTTGAGGAGAAATTTTCCCATGTCGAAGCTAGCTAAATTATACATACTTATTTTGAATTATATTCAATTGTCTTAGTTATTTTTTAAAATGTACTTCCAATTTTTGCTCTTGTGATTGTTCAAGTCTAGTAAACAGGGGACAAAGAAAAAAAATGATTTCATTTTGGTCAAACCTAGTGTGTGATCTTTTAATTCCTAATGATCCCCATATAGCTGATATAGTATCCAAGTGTTCTTAATGCGTCCTTTAAATATAACCTTCCTTTCTAATCTCAGATCCTAAATCCTTTCCACAGTAGTCCACACTGCAGTCTGTCACCTAGTCTCACATGTCATACTGTCTTAAATCCCTTCTACTTCGAAAGAAACTAATTGTTTAAGAGGATGATGCTATACCAGAATTAATTTTCAAGTGTTTAGCAGTATCTACCTTATAATGATAATTTCATTTGATTATTCTGATTTGAAAAATTTCGTGGAGCTCCTGTTTATGGGTTATTTTATTAAAGCTTGATGTTTGATATGTTTCACATTGATGATAGTTGGAAAAACTAACACATCTGCAAGTTTTAATTGTAACTAGAAGGCAGTAAGCTCCTATTTTAAAAGGAAGTCCAAAATGTAGAATAAAAAATATTTTAATGTATTATAGTAGAAAAATAATAAATGAAAAATTACTACATAACAAGTTGTGTGTTATTTACAATGTTTTAGAAGCAAATTTTAGAGTGTCAGCTACTTTGACTATGTTTCAATGGTCATATTTATTATGATTTATCTAACAGAAAATGTAAAGACTCTTTGAATTCTCTGTTCTTTGTTGCTCTTTGCAGGTAAATATTATGTGTAATATTTTAGAAAGTTTCAAATCTCTGAGTCTATATATTTCTAATATATAGTCATATATATCATGTATTTTTAAAAGCCCTATTGAATTTTTCTTTTTTTTTTTTAATGAAAGAAAATAATATATCCAGGGGAAATAATTTGTCTGTACACGTATCTTCTAATTTATTTGAGACCTCCTTATATATACATGTATTGAGTAATTTAAAATGATTTTGAGGTCACTCTGTTACATGAAAAGCATTTTTCATTTGTAAGTCTGATATTTAATATGTAGTAATTTGGAAATGTCTTTTGTAATGATATTGAGACATAGTTTTGAAAGAAAAGAATAAGTGAATCTTTATATTGTCCCAGACTACAGGGATAATATTTTTGAAAGAAAAAAATTAAAATTCTGTGTATTGTGAAAATACATACTCATGCATGGTTCCCCCACTATTTTATAGGAAATACTAAACAAAGGAGAGAGCGGAAAATTGGGAAGAGGGAGGATAAGAGTCACATAGATTAAACGATGCTTAAATTTGCCGTTACAACTATTTGAAATTAAATGCCCTGCTGGAAAAGATTAGAAGTTAAGTTAGATCTTTCTTTTTTTATTTACCCGGTATTTAAATGCTGAGGGGGATATAGTCATGTGATTGTAGTAATAGTGCCAGGATAGAAGGTCATTTTTTGTTTCATTCAAATCTCAAAATGACTTTTCGGGCTTCCATAATTTCATGGATAGATTACTGACACTCGTCTTGGCTAGATGACCTGACAAAGTACAGTTTAAGCTTTTGATATTTGGCAAAATGAGACATTGGCTTTTGATTTTCTTTGTTATATATACCTGGTGAGTGCAATCTAAAGATATTTTGAGATCTTTACATTTCTTCAGTTAGCATATCACAGTCACTAATTTATTTATGTTCTATTTATTTATGAATGTAAACAAAGCATAATATGGCTTTGAATCAGTTTGTCTTCCTGACCTTTTGAGCCAAATTTCCAATGCTTGGCATGAAGTATACTTGAAATAAACATAACTTATATGTGCAAATCAGATAATTGCTCACACAGTTACCTAGCAATTAGTTACATATTGATTCAATTAGCTAGGTGTACAGCTAATTTGGGGTAAAGAAAAAAATATTTCAATTCCAAATGAGGACAGCCTAACATGTAGCTTAGTGGTTAGTTTCACTTAGGATAAGAAATCTTCATTCTCAGACAAATATTAGAGTTTGAGCATAATTTTAGTTATTGAGAGTAGCACACAAATGGTCATTTGTTCTGGTTGCACATAGCAGTATTCTTGTCTCAGATCTTAGAAGAAATGATGGCTTTGAGGAAAAGCAGATCATTTTCATGTTGCCTTTTCTCCTCCCATCTTATTTTATATATTTATTTGTTTGTGTGTTTATTATTTCAGCTTTATTGAGGTATAATTACATGTAAAATTGTAAGATGTTTAAAGTATACACAATGATGATTTGATATACATTGTGAAAGGATCTACCCTAATTTAGGTAATTAACACATCCATTGCCATAGTCATTCATTCATTCATTCATTCATTCATTCATTCATTCATTTATGGAGAGAACACTTAAGTTTCACTCAACCAAAGTCAATTATACAATACAGTGTTATCAACTATAGTAATCATGTTTTACATTAGATCTCCAGAGCTTATTCATCTTATAACTGAAAGTTTTTACCCTTTTACAAACCTCACCCTATTTCTTTCACCCCTGACCCCACAGCTCCTGGCAACCACTTTTCTACTTTCTGTTTCTATGAATTTGACTCTATCTTTTTTAGATCTCACGTATAAGTGATACAACGCAGTAGTATTTGTCTTTCTGTGTCTGTCATCCTTGCTGTCCAAAATGGCTGGATTTCCTTCTTACTGAAGGCTAAATAATGTTTCATTATAAATGTATATGTGTATGTATGTGTGTGTGTGTGTGTGTGTGTATAAAATCAAACGATCCATTTAAAAATTGAGAAGAGAAACCGAATAGACATTGTATGTGCATGTTTATATATATGAAGATGTGAGAGTATACATATATAAGTATATATGTATGTACTATATCTATATTATATATATATATCTGTATTATCCATTTACCTATAGAAAGACACTTAGGCTGCTTCCATATATTGGTTATTTAAATAAAACTGCAATGAACATGGGACTACAGACAACTCTTCAATATCTTATTTTTATTTCCTTTGGCTATTTACCAAGAAGTATAATTGCTGGATCATATTACTTTCCACAGTGGCTGCACCAATTTACATTCCCACCAACAGTGCATTCTCTTTTCCCCGCATCCTCACCCACACTTGTTATTTGTTGTCTTTCTGATGATAGCTATTTTAACAGGTGAAGATGATATCTCTTCGTGATTTTGATTTGCAGTTTCCTGATAATTAATGATGTTGACCACCTTTTCATGTATCTGTTGGCCATTTGAATATCTCTTAGGAAAAATGTCTACTCAGTTTCTGCACAATTTTTAAATGGATTGTTTGTTTTTGCTATTGAATTGTATGGCTTCTTTACGTACTTTAGAAATCGATTGCTTATAAGAGATATTATTTGCAACTATTTTATCCCATTCTATGAATTGCCTTTTTATTTTGCTGATTGTTTCTTTTGCTGTGCAAAAGCTTTTTATTTAATACAGTCCTGATTGATTTGCTTTTCTTGCCTTTGCTTTTTATGTCAAATCATATATATATATATATATATACACACACACACATATACATATATATACATATACATATACATATACACATATACACACACATAATATTACACACACACACACATATATATAGCCAAGATCAATATCAAGGAACTTACCTTCTTTATTTTCATATAGAAGTTTTAGGGTTTCAGGTCTTATGTTCAAATCTTTGATCCATTTTGAGTTAATTTTTGTGTATGTTGTAAGATAGTTGTCCAGTTTTCTCAGCACCATTCTTTTCAAGATTTTTTTAAAAATTAATTTTACTGGGGTAACATTGGTTAATAATTACATAAATTTTAAATGTATAGACTTATGGTATATCATCTGTATATTGCATTATGTGCTCACCACCCAAAGTCTAGTCTCCTTCTGTCACCGTATATTTGAAACCCTTTACCCTCTTCATCCTTTTCCACTCCACTTTTCCTCTGGTAACCACCATACTGTTGTCTGTATCTATGAGTTTGTTTGTTGGTTTTATATTCCACACATGAGTGAAATCACATGGTTTTTGTCCTTTTCTATCTGAATTATTTCACTTAGCATGGTACTCTCAAGATCCATCCATGTTGTTGCAAATGGCAGTATTTAATCCTTTCTAATAGCTCAGTATATGTACCACATCTTCTTTAGCCAATCATCCACTGAAGGACACTGAGGTTTTTTTTAATGTCTTGGCTATTGTGAATACTGCTTCAGTGAACATAAGAATACACATATCTTTACTAATAAATATTTTCAATCGGGAGAGGGGTGTAAATACTCAGAAGAGGGATTGTTGGGTCAGATTGATAGCTTTATTGTTAATTTTTTGAAGAACCTCCATACTGTTTCCCATAGTGGCTGTACCAATTTACATTTCCATCAGCAATGTATGAGGACTTTTTTTTTCTACATCCTCTCCAACACTTGTTATTTCTTTTCTTATTCATAACTGCCATTTTAACAGGCCAACACCATTTATTGAGGAAACTATTATTTAGACATTGTATATTCATAGCTCCTTCATTGTATATTAATTGACCATGTATGATGAGTTTATTTCCAGGCATTCTATTTTTTTTTCCTTTGATTCATGTGTCTGTTTTTTATACCAATACCATATTGTTTTGATTACTATAGCTTTGCAATATAGTGTTAAACCAGGAAGTGTGATGACTCAAGTTTCGTTCTTTTTTCTCAAGATTGCTTTGGTTATTCAGAATCTTTTTTGGTTCCATACAAAATTTTTTCTATTTATGTGAAAAATACCATTGGAATTTCAATACTGATTAATTAAATTTATAGATTACTTTAGGTGGTATGAACATTTTAACAATATTAATTCTTCCAATTCATGAACACAGGGTATCATTCCATTTATTTGTGTCTTCTTTGGCTTCTTTCATTAATGTCTTACAATTTTCAGGGTATAGATAGATCTTTCACCTCCTTGTTTAAATTTATCTCAAGTATTTTACTCTTTTTGAAGTAATTTTAAATGGTATTCTTTTCTTAATTCCTACCTTTTATAGTTTATTATTATTATTATTTTATATAACACAACTGATTTTTTCTATATTGATTTTTTATCCTGAAATTTACTGAATTCATTTTTCAGTTCTATAGTTTTTTGGTGGAATCTTTAGGGTTTCTATATGTAATATCACATCATCTTCAAATAGAGATGGTTTTACTTCTTTCTTTTCTGTATGGATGCCTTTTATTTCTAATTTTCCTAATTGCTCTGGATAGGACTTCCAGTACTATGCTGTAAAAGAGTAGTGAAAGTGGGAATTCTTGTTTTGTTTCTGATTATGAAAAGAGGAAAAGCTTTCAGCTTCTTCACCATTGAATATAATGTTGGCTGTGGGTTTATCATATATGACCTTTGTACGTTAAAGCAGATTCCCACTATAACTGCTTAGTTGAGAGTGTTTATTGTGAATGAATGGTGAACTTGTCAAATGTTGAGATAAACATGATTTTTATCTTTCATTTTGTTAATGTGGTTTATCACATTGATTAATTTGCCCACGTTAAACCATTCTTACATCCCTGAAATAACTCTCACTTATCATGGTGTTTAATTCTTTTAATGTGCTCTTGAATTCAGTTTACTAACATTTTATTGAGAGTGTTTACATCTATATTCTTCAGGGATATTGGCCTGTACTGTTCTTTACTAGCAGTGTCCTTGTCTAGTTTGTTTCAAGGTAATCCTGACCTCATAAAATTAGTTTGAAAGTGTTCCCTCCACTTCTATTTTTTGAAAGAATTTAAGAAGGATTGGTATTAATAATTTTCTAAATGTTTGATGGAATTTCCCAGTAAAACCATTTGGTCCTGGACTGTTTTTAGTGGGAAGTTTTTGATTAGTGATACAATCAATCAGTCAATCAGTTGATTCAATCTCCGTACTAAAAATTGGTCTGTTCAGATTTTTCTATCTCTTTATGATTCAGTCTTGTACATTGCATGTTTCTAAGAATTTATCTGTTTCTTCTAGGTTGTCCAATTTTTTGATGTATAATTGCTCATAGTAGTCTATTATGATCCTTTGTATTTGTGTGGTATTTATTTGTAATGTCTTCTTTTTCATTTCTAATTTATTCGAGTCCTCTATTTTTCTTGATGAATCTAGCAAAAAGTTTGTCTGTTACTTACCTTCTCAAAAAAAACCCAGCTATTAATTTTGGTAGTCTTTTTCATCTTTATTTAATTTATTATTGCTGTGATCTTTGTTATTTCTCTCCTTGTACTATCTTTGGGCTTTGTTTATTTTATTTATTTTTTCCTACTTCCTTGAGGTATAAAGTTGGATGTTCACCTGAGTTATTTCTTTGTTCATAATGTGGGTTTTTATTGCTATAAACTTCCCTCTTAAAACTGCTTTTCCTGCATACCATAAATTTATATATGTTGTATTTCCATTTTCATTTGTCTCAAGATATTTTTTATTTCTCTTTTGAGTTCCTCTTTGATCCATCGGTTGTTAAGTAGCATGTTGTTAAACACTACTTTTTTGTGTGAATTTTTTATTTTACTTTCCTTGTAATTGATTTCTAGTTTCATGTCATTGTGGTTAGCAAATGCTTGATATGATTCAATCTTCTTAAATTTATTAAGACTTTTTTTGTGGCCTAACATATGATCTATCCTGGAGAATGTTCCAGGTACACTTGAGAAGAATGTAAATTCTCCTGCTTTTGGATGGAATGTTCTGTAAATATCTGTTAAATCCATCTGGTCTAACATGTTGTTTTAATCCAAAGTTTCCTTATTGATTTTCTATTTGGATGATCTTTTCAATGTTGTAAGTGCGGTAGTGAAGTCCCTTACTATTATTGTTTTGCTGTGTACTTCTCTCTCCAGATCTGTTAATATTTGCTTTATATATTTGAGAGTTCCTATGTTAGATGCATAAATATTTACAAATGTTAAACTCTAATCTTAGATTGTCCCATTTATTATTATATAATGATGTCCTCGTCTCTTATTACAGTCTTTGTAATATTTTAATGTATATTTTGTCTGATATAAGTATAGTTACCCTAGGAACATATTCCATTGTTTCTTTATTTTCCTTCACTGTCTGTTGTTTTTTTTGTGTGTGTGCGTTAGATAAACCAGACACCTCTCTAGTCTTGATGGAGTAGTCTTGTTGAGGAGATCAATGATACTGTTCAGTCCAGCCCTATCTTTTGATGTCTCTCAAAACTTTGTGATTGTCCAAGCCAGAGTCTTTATTTTTAGTAACTTCTAGTAGGCGAAAGTGAATCAACCTATTTTGATATGGGCATTTTCTTGTTTGCCCAATGTGTAGGAGTCAGTCATCTTGTTTCTGGATTTGTTCTAGTTAAAATTGCTCCACATGTAGCTTTAGATTAGGATATCCATGAGAGGAAGTTAATTCAGGGGCCTTTTGTGTTGCCCTCTTGGACTAGAACTTGTACACTTTGCCTCAGTAGTTCATGTACAGTTTCTGGCTATGAAGCTTGGCAGAAGATAAAACTACAGGTTCTAGAAAGCCCCTGTGACCCAGCTGTGATTTTATGCTGTATCTTAACAAAAATCACATAAACTTTTGTACCTTACCTGTAAAATGAAGGAGCACAAGGTAATTGTTAAGAAATAAGAAATCGAGTAAAGCATATTGTTATCATAATGATAACTATCATTTATTGATCTGATTACTGACTACCAGGTACTCTACTAAGTAATTAAGATACATTCTCTAATTTTTATTCTCTTTAAAACACTTCTAAAATGTATTGCTTTGTTTCGATTATACAGATTAGTTTATAGTTTATCTAATTTGCCCAAGATCACACAGCAGAAGAATTCAGATTCTAACTTTAGTTAGGCTAGCTCCTGAGCTCACCATCCTTAGCAGATATCCTCTACCTGTTTCACCAGAACTTCACACTGAACAGTTGACTTCATTAAATAGCTCCTTTCTCTTTTCTCTGGGCTAGGACTTAGTCATTCTCAGCTGTTAAGAGAGAAAAAAGAGTACAAAAATACTTATTATAATTTTTTTTTTTTTAAATTCAGAGTGTTCTAAGTCAGAATTGGATCCCCATCATGGCTAGACATTGTAAGGAGAGTCATCCTGTGACAGTTCTATAGCATAAGTTTCTAATATACTAAAACTTATTTAGAAAATCAGATTGATGTGTGCCGTTCATTAAATACCAAGTAGTAACTTTCATATTTGCAATAACAGTGCCATTATTGAAAAAATATTATCTTAAAGTTATAACTTAAAAAAAAATAAAACCATTAAAGTTTTGAAAAACTTTTTAAATTATTGAGCTGTATCAGTATAATGTATAAATTGTTAATAAATATGTATAATTTACAATGTAATATCTGAACCACTTGATATAAGAGAGTGGTTCCAAATAATGACTGGAACATAGACATGGCCATGATTTCAGGGGAGTTAAGCAATAAACAGTTAACTTTGTCTCTAAATGTGTTTCTAATTTTTAAAATACCATGATTAATTTTACTGTGAACAATTCACTAAAACATTGGCTTGGCCCGATTTTATTGTATTAAATGTCTACTATGATCTATAGATTTTGCTATATTTTAAAAATATTCTATGAATTTGATTTTCTAATTTTGTTCAAATGAATATCTGAATATAATAATTAATATAATGAAATCATAGGATTCTATGCACTGAAGCAGATTATTAAAAGAGAAAAATGTTGAAGTAGCATTTATCACAAACTCATTCTTTGACTGCAGCAGAGAAAGTTCAATGAATGCAATGTATCTAGTGTTAATGGGGTAGAAAATGAAAAATACCTATGAAAATGGTCAAGTTGATGAGAATTGCAGGGTGAAAATAATTTGAAATTGGATTTTTTTAAAGATCTATACATCAGTTTTCTTGTTTTCACTTCTGTTTAAAAATCTCAAAAAAAAAAAAAAAATAGATCTCAAACTGTCTTAGAGCCACAGCATTTTAGAGATGGTTGAGACTAAAGTTAACTAATTAGCTTGCCCCTACCCCTGGCTTTAAATTAGGAAACAGAGACTTAGAAAGAGAAAATAGAATAATTAAGCTTTTAAAGAAGAAAAGACTCTGAAAGCCATCTAATCCAACCTGTTCTTTGTGATCCAGTGAGGCTGAAAATTTCTTAGGAACGTAGGGATAATTACTTATAGAGCCAGGGGTATCCACTAGCCCTCTTCTTTCTACTTTCTACTATTTTTATCAAAGTTTTTTTTATTAAACATCATTATTCACTTATCTGCTGAATTCTAAGTAGAATTAACAGATGGCGATTATATGTACCATAATTCATAATCTTTTACTTGAATTCACAGTTTTAATCTAGGTAACTTTTGTGTACCATATATGCAATTCCCTTTCCTGAGACTTAGAAATAGAAGACAAACAAAAACACATACGATAGTGCTGTTAGGTAAAGGTTTAAAGTTAGTTCTTAAGGATAAATTTGTAGAAACTTTAATCATTAATAAAATTGGTCAACACTAACTTTTGAGTTAGATAAAGATAAGGACAAGTACTCTGGCAGTGGTTGGGGAATGAAAAGGAGAGAAATAAGACCAGTGATGAAGCAGGTAGCAGGAGACGTGGTAGTCTTCTTATAATGTTAGTCTTATAATTGGGAGCTGTGAGGGAACACTTATATGTATGCTGAAAGATAATCTAAAGCAAATTAGGACAAAAATTTGTCATAGGGAATTTGGAAGCTCTACATGTAAGATTACTTCCTACCTACCTTGTTTCTTTTCTGTTTCTATGATAGCATGAAAATAACACAAAGAGGCATTAAATGGCCAGGAAAATAAAAGTCAAACAAGTGATTTAATTTGGACTAGATTTCTCTCTGTCTCACACACCGACACACACACATGCATACACGCAGATTGGCTATTCAAAAATTCCGTATTGGAATCTACTTAAATATATTAGATATTATACTAAATGGAAAAGATTATTTAATATTATACACATTTTTATAAAATACTTAGACTTATAGTGTCGTCTAAAGAATAAGTTTTATTACCAACCTGGATGGAAAAATTTTTAGGTGTTTATCTTTTGACATTAAATAATAGTATTTTTTTTCTTCCTACCCCACCCCTCTCAATCACTGTTCTCATCTCTTTACATTTGGCCTTATATGAATAGGTGGACAGTTTCCTGTGATTGTGAAATTTTCAGAAACTTGCCATTTTTATTATACGAGCTGAAACGTTGGGGTAGGAGTAAACTCCAGTTATATTTACGTTTTTTTCTAGGTTAATTGACAACAATGCTGTTTAAGATAGAGATTCTTGAGAATAAATCCATATTTATTTTTGAATGCACGATATAAGGCAGCTTTGTAGATGACATAGATTTTTATATTATTCAGAAGAATGTCATTTTTTGGCAAAATGATAACATGAGAAATTGTATTATTTTCTATCACTTGAGTTTTCACACCATACAACACCTGCCTGCCAAAATGAATGTGATATCCTCACCTAACAGTGTTACAGTGAAAGAAGAAATATGAGGAGAGAGAAAGACCCCTGGAACTGTGCACCAAATTAAATGAGTAAATTACTGTTGCCAGATTGAATGATACTCATACACAACACTCTTGGGAACAGCAACCTTAATTCTACTGCTGGATCTACTTCAGGATCATTTCAGATAAAAGTCCTTCAATAGTTTCAAAGTTTAGGCATTTTGTCCTCAAATTGTTATACTATTAATGTTATTTCAGAGACAGCTTGAAAAAAGAGAGACCTGATTTCTCTGGGGAAAGTCTCTTTTCTTTACTCTCTTCTTTCTTATCCCTTTTGGCTGTTACTATGCAATGTTTGCATTTGGTTTTGATATGATAACTTATTGGTTCAGTTTTGCTTTCCGGAAGTTAGTCACTATTCATTCCTTAGATGTAGCTCTTGACCTAGGAGGCCTGAAATTTTGAGGTGGCCATTTTAACTCATCATTTTAATGTGTCCTCATAGCCAATGGTATCGTTGATCTTTACCTAATCTCTCATTGAATCCTTGAGGGACATTGCTTTCTTCAATTTATCAAATTTATTCAGGCTCTCATGAGCTGTGAATATGAAAGAAATAAAAGTAGTATAGGTGAGTGTGCCTTGTGTGAACATTATGTGTCAATAAGCAAAGCTATAGGCTTACTAGTGTTTTTCAGCCAACATCAAAAGGCACCCTCTTTAAAAGAGCCTTAACAAATGTTTGTACCACTTTGGTCACTTTCATGGCTCCTTTTACTGTTGTGATTTTTTTTTTTTTTCCCTAACATTATCATTATTTAGACACTTGCTGAATCTTACCTGCTCTATATTAGAGTCTTCCTTTGACTCATTCATTTAACAAATATTATTGAGTGTCTACTTTGGAACAGGCAGTGTTCTAGGTACCTGGCATATATCAGGGAACATAATTGCCAAAATCTCTGCTCTCTGGGAGTTTACATTCTAGCAGAAGTTAGAAAAAATAAAGTACTATATTAAAGACTGAGCAGGCTAAAATTACCTCACTATCTATGGATCTGAAGCAGAGCCAGCACATACAGCTTTGCATTTTGTGCACTAAACAACTCCTGGTCTCTTCACCTAATTGCCCATGTGAATGGTGCTTTCTGGAATTGTGTAGTATACAACCTGAACATCTCTGATTGGCAGCCCTGCTGTTGTGCCAGGTCTAGTTAGAATCGACAGCTTTTGGTCGAGTCCCACATGACCTCTTGAGAATGTATAGGCTTGAAGAAGAGGGTTTAAAGCTTGGTGAAAATAAGCACAAATGAACATTTCAGTGGTTGCAACTTATAGAAGAAAAATTGATTGCAATTAAGCAGAAACGATTTCTGTGATAGCAAAAATATCAGAGGACATCAGACTTTTTAAGTCTCCCCATACCTTGGTGAAATACATCGTCAGGTTCCTGGCCAGGCTAATTTTCCTGTCTAGTATGAGATCTCTCTGGTTACCCACTAAACACATCACTTGGAACTTTGGCATAATTACATTAAATATCAAAAACTGTCTTTTGCAAGTTACATCATCTGGATCTAACAACATTCAAATTCTAAGTGGAATTTCAAGTTGCTTATTAAGCACCATCATGCTATGTTGCCTCAAAGTTACATGGTGTCACCTAGACAGACTCCTTCTGGTCACTGTCCACTGCTGGTGTGCTCAGTGGTAGGCCAGAAGAGCTGAGGCTGGCTGCCTTTGTTAGGTCTTACCCCATTTACTTCAAGAGACAGCTTCTGATGTTGGGACATGTTTACATAAGTATCCAGGGATTGACTTTCTCTTGGAGCTTTTATTTTCTGCTTCTATTTTTTCAATTCTCCAAAAATAGATTATCAGTAATATCTAAACCCAGAGTAACTTTCTTACTCATATATATATTTCTTATTCATATATATATATTTATATTTACATATAATTTTTCCTGTGAAGTTTCTGATATAGAGCTGAGTGAATGAGCAAAGAATGCATTAGCAGGGAAGTGCAAAGATTTTGGCTCTATTCAAATTGAAAAGTTTGTGGTTTCATTCTGGGCCAGCAAATAAAGGAGGTGCCATTAGAAAAGAAATATAGAAGTAAAGAGACCTATTAGAAGCCATTACCTTAATTCTAGTCTGGGGTATTTTGATACAGGTTATGTAACAGTTCTAGGAGAAACAAGTCACCTAAACAAGCTGGCGAAAGTGGAAAAAAGAGAAGTCTCAGAGTATACAGAGAACCTTTCTGGCAAGTTACTATTTATTTGCTTTAGCTTTAGCAATTTTATCTTGCTTTCTTTGAGTCAGAGGATGATAAATTTGTTTGGAGAGGCAATGTTTTTCCTGGCAGTACATTCAGTGAGGAAATCATGAATACATTTATAAGTAAACATAATTAGATAATATAAGGGTATAATAATGTCTTTAACTGGAAGGTAGTATAATTTAGTGGTTAAGAAAATGAACTTTTGAGTGAGAAAAATAAGTTTATGTTTTAGCTCTGCTAGTTACTGCTGATGACCTTGGGCATGCAAGCTTAACTCTGAGCCTGGTTTTTTCATTTATAAAGTGGTAATTATAACACCTAATATAGGGATATTGTTGAGTGGATTAAGTCAGATAATATAAAACATCTTCTCCAGTGATAGACTCAACTGGAGTACTTAACTAATTGTTGTTATTACCATTATTTAATTATTTGCAGGTATATTTAGTAGCTTTTTAAAAACATAATCCTATTTTTCTCATAGAAAAATTAGGTACATTACTAAGTCTTTGTCTATAACATGAGCAAGTTATGGAATATGGTTAAAAATTTTTTAAATCTTCTGATTAATCCCAAAAGTCTTGGTTACCTTGGTGGAAAGAATTATTTAATAGTTATCTCAAGTATTGCTTTATGCTATGGTCAAAAATCAGACATTTGATTAAAGTATATTGGTTATTTTAATATAATTAGACCTTTAAAATTCTTTGGTTATTATATCCTCATTTCATTTTTAATTTTTTTGGTATATTTTTCAAGAAAAACTTTACATTTGAAATTTAGTGCTAATTAATATAGTTTGTAGTACGCCTTTAATTTCATTAATTTATCTCTATGGGTTATTTGGTTTCATTTTTGAAATTTGGGGTTGAATGAATAAAAAGAGTTTATTTTTATGTTTTATTTTGTTTAAAATAAAAGAAATAAGAACTATGAAATAGCATATGACCACCTTTTTGGCTCTTTGGATAGGTTTCGGGAAGATAGTGTTTTAATTTTAATTAAAAAAAAGTATTCTATATTATTTCCTCAGTGGCATTTTTTTCGTTTCTATGGTTTTATTGTTTTTGTCATTGATGTTTGTTGTTTAAATGAATTATAAATTGATATTTGTATTATACTGCTTTTAGAAAATTTTGCCTATAACATTGTTTATATATTATATATATATGTGTGTGTGTGTGTGTATATATATATATATATATATAAATGTATTTTTTTCCATCCCTTAGTATGATGTAAGCTAAATCTCAGAACTGTTTAACATGCCGATGAAAGAATTTTCTGCCACTGTGGTTTGAATGAAGTCACATATTAGTCAGGGTTCTCCAGAGAAACAGAACCAATAGGATATATAGAATTATATAGAAAGAGATTCATTATGAAGATTGTCTCATACAATTATGGAGGCTGAGAAGTCCCACAGTCTGTTGTCTATAAACTGGAGCCCCAGGAAAGCCAATGATGTAGTTCCAGTCCAAACCCAAAGGCTTGAGAACTAGAGAAGCCACTGACATAAGATCCGATCTAAATGTAAAGGCCCCAAAACCAAAGGGCCAGTGGTGTAAGTCCTGGCCAAAGTCCAAAGGTTAGAGAACCCGGAACACTGATATTCAAGGGCAGGAGAATATCAGTGTCTCAACTAATCTTTCTTCTGCTTTGTGTTCCATTTGGACTTTAAAGGAACTGAAGGATGGCTTAGTGAGGGGGATCTTCTTTACTTAATCTTCTATTCAGATGCTAATCTATTCCAGAAACATCCTCAAAAACACCCCAAAATAAAGTTTTATCAGCTCTCTGGGCAACCTTTAACCCAATCAAGTTGACAAATAAAATTAACCATCACAGGCTATAAATTGAATTATATATAAAAGGTTCTTTTAAATAAAATATTACTTAAGTATATTATTAGTATGTCTATTCATCTATTTTCCTTAATATTCCAGATATTTTGAAATGGGACCAAAGGTGGACTATTACGATATTACAAATTATTTTTCTTTTCATGTTATTAGGCCTTTAATTTTTCCATTTTATATTATTTATACTCAACCATGAAAACAGCAAAGAAATGCACAGAAAGTGTAAATTGAATGCTTTTATACTCTCAGTTTTCTGTAGTAACATATTTTTTCTTTTTATGAGAAACTTCATTTCTTTCTTTTAAAAGTGGGTATAATTTTCTTCTGATATTTTATATTTTCTTTTATTTCTTTCCTCGAGAAATTATTTCAAAATAGCTAAAGTCTTTATTCCATGTCTAAACCCTGTTGTCTCTTGTCTCTTACTATTGAAATTTAAAATCTTTTGCTTTTCCAATAACCAAACTTTAGAAAATATAGGCCTCCATTTTTTTTCCATAATACAAAAATTATCTATAATTTTCTATGTGTTACAATATAAAAATATTAGATGCCCATCTTTAGAAACTGCATATCAATGATAACATTTTTTATGAATTCATATGTAGAACAGGAAGTAATCTGCTATGTCATATGTACATGGACAGTCGCTTGGCAAAATCGTAACTGATATGTAAAAATACATATGCATGCATGTGTTTTAAAGGAACTGTACAAATAATATACAAGCTTGCCTCTGAAGAATATTTTCATTGTGGGTTCAAAAAGGAAATAGAAATGATATTAGATTTTATCTATGTTCATAGTGTGTGCCAGTTTGGACTAGAATCTAATATGTGACAAAAGAATGATATGTAATCATTAATTTGGATTGGAGTTAACAAATGTTAAGATGGTAATTTGGTTAAAAAAAGAAAAAAAAAAGCACTGCATTGGAGGTCTGAAGGCCTGGAATCAAACTCTATGTAAACTTGGGTGATTCTGTTACTTCTTAACTGTGAATAGGTGAGGTTGGTAATATTTTATAGGTTGATGGATTGTATGTATTAATGGAAAAGCAGTTCAAAATACTAGTTAATATAAGTCAGCAGGTTATTTTTATTAAGGAATACAAAAGTTATAATAGGAAATAAATGTTTTTCATGTTGTTTTTACATACTTAAAATGTTAACTCAAGTACCTTTCTCTTTTTATTAAATTTATTTGAGTGACATTGGCTAATAACATTATATAAGTTTTAAGTGCACAATCTTATATCATCTGTATATTGCATTGTGTGCTTACCACCCAAAGTCCAGTCTCTCTCTGTTAACCATACATTTGACTCACGTTCCCCTAATCTTCCCTCAAGTACTTTTAAAATTATTTTTTACACGTTTTTCAAAGGTACATTTTGTAATCAAACCCTTTTGTTAAAAGATGATACACTTTCAACATGAACAACAAAAATAAATGATAAAATGATTTTTAAAAATGATTTTAAAAGAAAGATGATAAATTTCTTTCTGGGCCTTGTCCAAATGAGCATTAATTTAGAATTTTTTAGCCTGAATTATTGAATTTCTTTTGTTGTTCAGATATCTGGGTGTCTGTGTTATTTTGATTATTCATTCATTGTGATATTTTAATTTACTGCATTCCTAGAGCCTAGCGTTCTATTGGAGGTCAAAGATGTAAATGAGAGGCAAAGCTCCTCATCTCTAGTTAGAGATCTACAAACATACACAAATAATTGAAAGACAAAGGTTAAATTAAAACCAAAGTATAATAAGAACACCTCTACCTTGGTATGAGGTTGGGTGAGGCTTTAAGATAGGAGTAACATCAGAGGTGTGTATTAATATAAAATAATAAATTTCCATTGAGTACAATATAGAGTTCTAGCCAATACCTAGCGCAATAATAGGGACATGGTTATTACTGAATGAAGATAAGATGGGGTGGGTAATACGCCGATGTGCAAAAGCATGCAAGTACATGGCTTATTTAAAGTGTAGGGAGACACTGGATATTGCTAATACATAGATGTATGAGATTTGGTAAGAGAATAAACCAGAAATAGACATGAAGAAATAGTTTGGAGATTGATCATAAGGGCTTTGTATATTTTACTAAGCTGTTTAGATTGTATCTTACACAAAAACCACAGCCAGTGGAGGTTCCACAGTAGGAGAATAACATCTATGAACTGTTACTTAGAAAGGTGCATGTGACGATAATGCAAGAAGAGAAACTACTGGAGAGACTCTTGTAAGAATATAAGAGAATGAAGCTCTGGTAGAATTTTGGAAGGAGTTTTAAGAGAAGTAGAAAATTCCGGAGATATTTCTAGAGTAAAACTGACATTTCATGACTGACTGATTTTAGAGAGCAATGGAGAAATAAGGAAAAGATTATTCACTCCATGAACACGCTCAGCCTTTCATCTACACTCTTGTAAAACCTGCATGGTTAGACATTGGTTTAGGCATAGGGGACACAGAGACAAATTGGACCCAATGTTTGCCTTTGTAAAGCTGACTGCTTGGTGTTTCTCCTAGTGAGATTTTAGTTTTGATGATTATGACATTAATTGATGAGTGCTTTTCTGATATATAAGATAAGACTAAGCTTTCCCAAAATATAGAAATTAATCATTGGGTTAAGTTCACTTTCTTGAAATCTTCAATCTCTTGTCTTCGATATTTTGATGTCACTGGGCTGGTATGCTACTCTCTGTTTCTTCCTAAATGACTTAGAAAAAAAAAATATGTGTGCAGGGTTTTTTAAGAACAATTTATTACTGCATTAGAGAGAAATAGAAATGTATTACCCCCAAGATTTTCATTGCAGTTTGCTTTTGAATATTTGTAGGTTCAAATTGAATAGAGAGGTTGTTAATTAGTGTGCAGATTTTTTTAATTGTCTATAATAGGTAGCTAATTGGTGTTTTCCTTAAAGAATGAATTTAAGGAAATGTGATTTGAAAGTGGGCTGTTAATCGCACTGTTCTAAGTAGTAGATACTATTGATTGAGTAAAATAAGCAGTTTTGATTGTTTGCAGGCTTTATTCTGGGAAACTAGAATGAAATGGTGACAATAATTACAAAACTTAATGCATGATAACTTCGACCCAACTCTGAGTGTATTTTGTAAAAATTAACTCATGACTTGATGTGATCTGAAATCTTCATTCTGCTCCTTCATCATCTGCCCACTGCAACCTATTCACTGCCCCATCTCCATTCCTCCCAAAACTGTTTCATCTAACCCACAGGTGCTTGCTATTGGAATCCTTTTGCCCCACAAGTGACCCTTTTTTTATGGAATGTGACAAATAGGTACAACTACCTTCTGTGGCATCCATGTGATTCTCCAGAAACTCATATATCCTTGACATTCTAGACGATGGAAATATAGGCTGATCCACTGGTATGCCCTGTCTTATCTCTACTATCTCTCTTCAATGTTCTTTTCCAACTGCTTAGGCTGGCCCTGAGACAAATCTACTTGTTAACTGCCTAAACAAACATCTAATCAGGTAATAAAATGCCTGAATCCCTTTCTTTAAAGGAACCCCATATAGTCCCTCAGCATTACCTCTACATCCTCCTCTTGGCTTCAAGGAGAGACAACAGCTTCTCATTATGAACATGGATTCCTCATAAGACAGAGGACAGGAGGCTAGATAACAATCCTGTTACTTCACAGATTCTACAGAGGAGATCAAGTGATGGTGATACCAGGGCCAGTTTTGCCTCCTTATAGTAAGCTCATGTCTCGTCCATATTTAGGCTGCTCACAGACTATTCTCTTTTAAACATGGAGTACTTTAGGCTGCTCATAGACTATTCTCTTTTAAACATGGAGTACATCTTTGACAATTCCACACCAAAAGAAAAATTCTCACATAGCATCCTGTTGCAGATACGTACTTATATACACACCTGCATACAAATGGATTCTAGATACCCTTTGCTAATCACAAAAGTAATAGAAAAGTAAACTTCTAAACAGTGAGAGAGCACTCTCTCAGAGAGCTTTGGGTTTCACTTTGTCCAACCTCAAGTTAAAATCTTTAAATTATATGCAAATTTAGTTTAACGATTTTACAAATTGGGGTGTTTGGTTTTCACTTCAGTTCTCCCAAATAGAAGAGTGAGACTGCTCTATGCTCATACACAGAGAAGTGTCAACTGTCAGTTAAGAATGTGCACGTGCCCTCTCACTATGCCCTAGTGACACTGTTGTGATTATAGTCTTTTTAAGGAAACAGGAAAGTATATAAAAAAATTTAATGGCTTTATTGAGATAATTTATATACACTTATTTAAAGTATACAGTTAGATAATTTTTATTATATTCACAGAGTTGTGCAGTCATTAACATGATCAATTTTAG
>NW_006435762.1:6576773-6583791 GCF_000325575.1 Pteropus alecto
AATCCTATACCCATTAACAGTCATTTTCCATCTTCTCATCTTTCCAGTTCCTGGCATTGCTAATCTAATTTCTACCTCCAGAGATTTCATAAAAATAAATTTATATAGTACATGGTCTTTTGTGATTGGCTTGTTTCACTTAGCATAGTGTTTTTAAGGTGCATGCATGTTGTAGCATGTATTGGTATCTCAATAATTTTTTTTTTTAATTATGGAATAAGATTATAAATACATTATAAAAACTCTCTGTTGCATATTGGGTTCTCCACAAATAAACCGAGAGGTGGAATTAGGCATGCAAAAGGTTTATTGATGAGTAACACCTGTGAAAGAAAAATAGCAGAAGCATAATTGTATAGGAAGGTTGTCATGTCGGACCACAATGCTCATCTCCTAATGGTGTCCCCCAGAACAAAGATTGCCCATTAGAGGAAATGGCCGTGCTTTTGTACCATTACCTTGCATGGGGATTGGCCAGGGGCTGTCTTGAGAATAAATGCTGAGGCAAAGCCAGAGCCTCTAGCTGTTAGCTAAACACAGTCCTTCCAGCTGGACAGCAAGTTTGTTCTTAAAGGGCAATCTGAATGTCACATCTCTGTAGCAGACATGGATAAAATAAACATCTGTTTAAAAGAGGAACTTCAGTTATCCAGATGTGCACTCTGAGAATAATAGATTAAAAATAAGCCTCCACTACATATTCATCTATTGTCTTCTCTCCTTCAGCAGTTAAAAAACAGAGGTTCTCACCTTTTTCCTTTGTGAGTCGGCTTTCTTCAAATAAGAATCTTTATACACCATGGGAGCTCAATAAATACTGTTGATTGACAGACCTAGACAAGCAAGACAAACATTTCTTATTTGGATCTAAAGTCTTCTTTTTGTTAACACTGCTGCTCCACAGCTCTGGAGCCACTTTTTATTGAAATCTTCTTATGAATAACATTGAACCATATGCTCTGTCTAGTCCCTAGGTGCCTGAAACCTTCATGAATTCCACACACCTCATTGTGAACTAGGAAACTAACCGGGTATGCCCTCAGCTATAAAATTTGCCACTCAGAAAACTACATATTAGTAATTTGAGAACCTGTAATGATGCATTGTACCTGACAGATGATCTAATCTCTAGGTACATATTGCTTTCAGTTTTACTTATTGAAGATGGAAGAGATTTCTCTCATTTCTATGATGGATCTTCATATGCTTTTAATGAATCATAGTAGCAGTATCATAAAAATTAAGAAATTCCATTGATTCAGTTATGAAGGGCTTCATTGCTCACCATACACGATAAACCTGCATCATTGTTTGCACATAATATACATATTTAAGGACATAATTCATTTCAGAGTACACAGTATGCTGTTTGATAATAGAAAAAGCCTTTAAATTTTTTTTAAAAAATCTATTTGGGGCAAAAGCAATGGAAACAGCTTTGTAAAATAGTGGAAAGCCATACATCATGAAGAATTTAATTAACTAAAGTTTATTGCTTCATACACTTTAATTTTGATCACAATAAAAATAAATGATTATGTGCCTTTAAAGTCAACTATCTTAATCTTTTCAAGGAATACTGTAATCTCCTTGATAACTTGGACAACAGCCTAGAAACCACTGTCCTACCTCTCTGTAAGGAACATATTTCCCTATGAAATATACATTAAAGAAATATTTTGACTAAAGCATACATGTATTTCATAGTTTATTTTAGCCAATTTATAGATAGTGTTAAAAAATTATTATATAACCCTTTACCACCAAGCGTCTTCCTTTGTCTTCTGATACAAGGGCATGGTGGAAATTAACAAATAAAACTGGAATTCAAGTCCTTCACATGATTAAAGAGTTTGCAAATATTGAAGAAAATATATTTATACTTGAAACATCATCAAATATTAGAGGCAGAAAAACAAAAATGCGTTTCCTGAGGATGATGAAAGTCAAATGCACTTGAGCAACACTACATACCTCCTGTGAGAAAATCATAACTTGACTGTTCAATTGCACTGTTCTTTCTGTCTTGATGAGATATTTGATTTCTTGAAAGATTGAAAGTTAAAGGAATGAAAAATATAGAAAAAGATATCTCAACTCTGAACCTATTCTTTTCAATGTGAAGCTTGGTCCATCTACTCTTCTTGCAGTTTGAAATTCTTCCTTCCACACGTGCATGTATATGCACACAATTCTCCATCTTCCCTTCATGGTTCCACAGTTTTCATCTTCAGTTTTCTTGTGAAAAGTTGGCAGATGTCTATGGGGAAAATTAAGATGATCTTTTGAATGCCAGGAAGTGATTTCGAAATAAGTATGCAGACTATAGTATTGTTAGGATTAATATACATATCTATTAGGGATGATATGGTTCTGGCTTTCCAATGCTGTACCAGTCACATAAATAGATTTACAACCCGTATTGAGCAAATACTTGTTATTTGCATATTGGTGCAGTGCTGGGTATTATTCTATGTCCCAAGTGGAGAGACATTCCACACTCTCTGTGCATTCAGAGGACGGATATATACTAAGTTTTAAGTGTCCCTAAGAAGAGAGGACCTAAAATTGATTAAAGGGGAAATATAGCATGGTCAAGATAAAACTCGTCATATAATCTGTCTTGAAGCACGTGATATCTATTGTGTATAGAAGCAGGCAGAACCTTAAAGTAAATGTCATGAGTTAAAATGACAGCTACATTTCAGCTAAGTGTGAGGAAGAGCTAATACAAAGTTAGAGCTATTCAACTTTAAAGTATTTTTATTCATTCAACAGATGTTTAGTGGGGATACTCTACACCAAATTTTGTTCAGTATATTTACATTTAATACAGAAAATATACACTTCCCATCCTTGGAAGCAAGATGGGAGTGAAGAGCTAAGTAAACCAAGATGAGTGTCTGCCAATGGCGTAGAGAATGGCTCCCTGCATTGGTTAGGTTTGGATCAGATGTCTCCAGTAATCTCTCACAGTGCTGATTTTCAGTGACCGCATATTATGTAGACACTGGTTAGCAAGGCGGTGTATGTAAGCGCCATAGGTGAGGTATAAAAATAAGTTCTGTAGGAGTTAAAGGAGAGGGAAACACTTCCTTTTGAAAGTAATCTGAAAAGGCTATGTAGCAATAAAAAGAGGATTTGAAGTGAGGTTTAAAGTGTGGGTAAGACTTTGTGTAAAAGAAAATAAATGGTCTAACAGGAGAAAAAAATGAGTGAAGAGTTGTGGAGACAAGTGCTCAATGTGCTCAGGAGGGAGAGTATTAAGCATGTTGGTCACAGTCATGATTTTTGTAGAGGAATAACAGGGACCTAGGCTAGAGAAATTGGCAAAGTCCTTACATAGTCATAAGAGAATGCTGCTTCTCTTCTTAATGGAAGAAAAGAATACATGCGTTCATTTGTTAATTAATACAAGAGTTTTATGCCCTGAGAGACAGATCAGCATCACTATTTCTTTTTCCAGCATCACTAAAACCTTAGATATATTTGAGTCTTTCTTCCTTATAGGGAAATGTGAGAATAGATATTCATTGTTTTTAACCGTCAGCTGCTGTTTTTGGTTCACTGCTGGGTTAACAATTTACTCTTATTCAAGCTCTTGAAGTACTAGATCAAAAACAGGGGTTAAGTAATGAATAGATGATCCAGAGAGTAGCATTGCTCCTGAGTACAAGGTTACTTTTTAATCAAGGGTGTTCTCTAAGTGAAATACAGTTCAAATAGCTAGAAGGTAGAGAAAGAACTAGCGCATAAGATGTATGTGTGTGTGTGTATGTGTGTGTGTGTTTAATAGATTAGTTCTCTTGATTTTCAGTGGTACTTTTACTGCTACACTGGCTTCTACACAGTTGTCTAATGGGCAAAAATAACTTCAATATTTGCAATGATACAAATGACACTAGAGGATGAAAACTTTCAGAAATCTCTTTATATATATTTATATGCATATGCATATGTTAAATGCACATGTGATCATTTTTGTGAACTACTCTCTCAACTGAGCAATAATACAGATAAATTAAGCAATGATATAAATGCATTATATCATATTTAAGGTGAAGGTACTTGGGGGTCTCTTAGTTGGTTTTCCACTATTTCTTAGATTTCATCCACATTGTGTTTTCAGGTAAAGATGAGCTGAACATACAGATGAACAAAAACTTTTGTAATGCTATCTAATGGAGTCAATGTTTTGTTTTCCATCCATAATTTTTAAAATAATTTGCTTTATTTTAAACCCGTATGCCTTTGAAATGGCTACGTTTAAGTGTAAAATGGAAAATGTAGTTTTTATGATTTCTTACTTGAGGATTCTCAGCTGGTTGGAGCTATTTACTAGCCTTTATTGAATGTCTGTAGTCTTTGCTTTTTTTTTTTTTCCTGGCTTGTCCTCTATAGGATTCTCTGAATTTCTGCTGCAAGTGTATACCTGATGAAGACGAGGATTACTTCTTTTCATGAACAGCCCAGTGGATACTGTCCTGGAGTTAAGGGGTACTGCACTCTGTACTGAAGGATATGGCTAAATCTTAGCCAAACTTGACCCGTTGCAGAGCTTCATCACTGAGATAAGAGTCCTTTGTACTTGATGCAGTCAAATTGGCAGGCCTGGCAAACTGCTAAGCTGTAGGCCAAATTCAGCTCACAGATCTGTTTCTTTAAATCTCCACAGGGCTTTCACTTTTTTTTTTTTTTTTTTAAATACCTTAGTGAGTACTACAACTCCCATATTTGTTTCTTAAGCTATATATATATTCCACCTACAGCCATGCCACCCTGAATGTGCTGATCTCGTCTGATCTCAGAAGCCAAACAGGGTCCGGCCTGGTTAGTACTTGAATGGGAGACCGCCTAAGAATACCAGGTGCTGTAGGCATTAAAATTATATATACATGTTCCTTGGTGGTTCTGATGTACAGGCAGGGGTGAGAATGACTGTAAGAGTACTCCCCTGGATAAAATATAACTTACTATATTAACTACACAATATACACTAATTCAGGGCTTAGACTGTTGCAATAGTTATCAAGGAAAATAAAACCTTCAGTAAATAAACAAAACCATAAAACCTATATTGAATGATTACTATGTGCTAAGCATCTCATGTGTTATATTATTTAGTTTTCATACTGATGGAACATTTTTTTGTTCCCTTCTTGGTTTCTCGACCTTGATCTCTATTATTTATATATCTTTCTCACTCTGCACATACCAAGGCCCTCACTCTTAGTCTCCTTACTCTAGTATATTTTCTTCATAGTAATTTATTTTTCACTGAAATTATTTTACTTATTTACTTTTTTGTTGCCTTTTCTTCTGGAATGTAAGCTCAATGATGATAGGTCTTTGTTTAGTTCATTCCTATATTCCATGAACCTAGAAACTACTTTATCTTCAGAACTGAGTAGATCTTTTTAAATTAAAGAATGTCTACACATTTATTATTGTCCTTAACTTCCTATCTTCTTATGTCTTCTCTGAATTTTTTCCTTTTGTTTAGAAAATTTTAACATTTATTTGAGGCCAGTTTTTTAGTGTTTTTAATGGGAGGGGGGCGGGAAACTACCACATCTTCATATTTCCAAAATAGTATCTCATTATTTCTGGAGTTCTTATCACCCAACCTAGATTCTCCTATTATACAAGATTGATTTTAAGATGAATAAAATGCATAATATAAATTTTTTCCTTGTTTTTAAACTTAATTACAATTATCTAATGGTAGCTTTGTATACGTCACAGAGGTATTGTTATGATTAATGTCTGTTTAGTAATTTCAAAATAGTAAGTCACCCTAAACCCCTAAGGGAAAAATAGTTCTATAAATATACATGATTAGTAGTATAGTTTTCTTATTTGTAGGCCACAGAGAGAAAATATCTATTCACATTTACAAGGGTATTGTTGAGATTAATTAATTAATGTTTACAAAGCAGTCAGAATGTGGGGGAAAATACATTTTTCTTTGCTATTTAAAGTGTATTTTAAAGGTGAAGAGGCAAATTGTGTTTGCAATTTAGAATTTACTTATTTATCTTGAATATTCAGATAAATTACTGTTTTGCACTTGTCCTCTGCAACCACACATGAGGCCCTAATACCCTTTTCACTTATGTACTTGGGCAGACATTATAACCCTCTACTTTTTGTTTCAATAAAGTGAAAATAAATGGTCAGTGCATACTATATTATTTCTCCTTTCCAAAGCTAGCTCATTCTGGAAAACATGCAGATTATTTTATTGCTGTTTTCTGTTTTCTTTGTTGACACGATAGACGTATTTTGTCTTTTGAATATGATTTTTTGATTCTTGACATTTTGTTTCTAGACAGATGAGGAATTGATGCTCCTCTTTTGGCTCTTTACTGTGACTATTACACATGACTTCAAACTGCTGCATTTTAACTGAGTGGATATTAGGATGTTGACTCTGAGAAAATAGGATGCACACTAAAACTATGTTGTTTTCCTCTGGTACTTATTTATTTTGTCTTATGCTGTTTGAAGTTAATTGAAACTAGGTATTCATGATTTTTTAAATGGGTTGCAATGTGAATTTTGGTTCTAAAGCTTGTCAGAGTACTCTACTTCCCTATTCAAGTTCACCTACTCATTACTTCTGTATAGCTGTGTTTTCAGTGGATTACAGCAGGCTCTCTTCAGTTGATATTGACCCTTTTCCCCTAATTAGTACATATTACACAGCCAGTGATTGTGTAAAGGCACAGAATTACATTATAGCTGTGCTATCTTTATACCAATTTCTAGTTAGTTAACTGATACCAAAAGGCCAGGGCAGAGCCAGGAACTCCAGTTAAATTAGCATTGAACTGCAATTTGATTTTTTTTTTTTTTTTTTTTTTTTTGCATAACCCCTTGCTTGGCAAAAAGCTTTACAGAAAAAGTGAAATTATGCTTGTTATTCTTGTGGAGAAGAATGATTAATCTGTTCTATATTTTTCTCCCACACCCTTACTTATTCCTCCCTCTATGACAAGTAGCCCTAAGATTTTTT
>NW_006435762.1:6583864-6589420 GCF_000325575.1 Pteropus alecto
GAAAGATAAGACATGTTGATGAGGAGAGATCAGGTATAAAATTGAATTGTAAAATTATATAAACGGCATAGGTCCTTGGTGGGTTAAGGAAACACAGGTTTATTTGAAGGTTATTTGAAGATAAGGGTTATGTGCCGCTATAGTAATAAAGACCAAGAGAACATAACTCAGCTTCTCTCCGTCTACCTTCCCTCCATCTACAAAAACTAAATTTGCTTTTTTTCTTCTCTAGTCAAATAAATATAGATATTTCAGTATGACGTTAGAACATCTGTCTAACCATGCCATTGTTATACATTGTATAAAAATAATTCTACAAATCAGAAAAAAATAAAGTTCAACTTTAACTGATTAATATATTTAGCTTTATATTGCTTTAAAGACCCACATAGAGATGAGATGACATCTTTGGAGGTTAGAGTTGGATTTGAATTCTTTAGAGATGATGAAATTTTTAGGTGTTTTTATTCTTTCCTCCAAACTGACAAAATATTTCACAAGTTAAGGGAAACATTGAAAGTGTAATGAAAACACCATGCCCAAGACTGCATAAATGCATCTTGTTTTATTTATATTTCTGGATTTTGCAAAGCTAAATTATTAAATTTCTTTGTTGTTTTGACAGAACCATGCTTAGCTAACTTAATAATTCTTTTAAGGTACTTTTAAATAGAGCTGGAACTACAGAGACTAGAAGGCTAGAATTATGCCTCATTTAACACCAGGCTTGCCAGGAATGTGCTTTACTCTCTTGACCTCAAGATTTGTTAATTAGTTAATTTGTTATTTTTCACCTTTCAAATAGTTCAACAGAAAATGGAAATGCATTGCCATATACATTTAGATAAACATTTATGCCTCTACAAAAAAATAAATCACTATGTAGCTAACTAATCTGTAATATATACAATTATTTATTTGTTTTATGTTATTAACTTACTTATATTCATGTAAAATAATATCACCTACTTCTATTATTATTCTATAAAAAATATTCTCTGCCTGGAGTCAGAGTGTTGACTCTTAAAAATTGTAGAATAGAAAAAATTGTATATATGAATATGCAGCTTTGATGATGCTATCAGAAGTGTGTAGTTATCTAAAAAACTTCTATCACATTATGTGAAGATGAGTCTTCGCAGTACAACTCAGCTTTTGCTTGAATAGCCTATGTCTGCTTTTATGTTTTGTATCACAAACCATTTTAACTTAAACAGAGTCACCTAAAATCTGATTACTATAGACCACGTACCCCGAGAGTTAGCATAGTGCCGAATGGAATGATGTAAACTTTTGTAGAACAAATGTATTAAAGATGTGATAGTAAACTTAGAGTCATATTGGAAGTTTGTTGAAAGGGGAATAAAGCATCAAAATTGAAGTCATTGAGCAATTTTAGCAAATGTTTGTGGGTTCAATATATTGAAGGTCTCCTAGTAGAGAATGACAGGTTTCACTGAAATCTCCTTATTAACTAGACAAAATGTGATAAATTCTTTATGCCCAGGCAGAAATTTCTTTATTCAACTTGAGAATAATTCTTTAACTCAGAATTGCCAAATGATTAGTTCCTTGTTTGCCATGAACCTTATTGTCTATACCCTTGTTCAAGCAATTAATCATGCACTACCTCGCAATGTTTTTTCTTGGATTGTTGCCTTGTATAGTATTTAACTCTTCTATTGTTTATGGCCTCATGTAGAATATATTTACAAGTAAATTACTGAGGCAGGAAACAAGGTGTTAATGTGTGTGTGTGTATGTGGCTGTGTGTGTCTATGTATCTGTGTTAATGTACTCTGAACTCAGTAAACATTAAGAAATATTGCAGATTTGATAGTATTTTGAAGAATCGCAGAAGACAAAGCACTATGAAGTAAGATAGGACCTCATAATATCCACTAAAAGAGTTACTGTTGTGTAATTATGAGAAAAGACATAGCAGATAAGAGTTGATCCTCACTCCCACCTCCCTCCCAAAAAATTGAAAACATAAGGGAACCTGTAGACTTGGAAAGAACTGTGAATTGGTAAATATTAACTGGGAGAGGGGGAAAGGGTTAGCTCAGTAATTTGCAGGACACAATCACAGCACACTGTATTCTAAGTACCTAAAGCTTTCAAAGCCTTGGAATATATTAAAGACTGTATTAAAGAACTCTGCTTATCTAGGTTTATCTATGATCAATCTGATTTCCTTCAACTGCTAATTTGATTTGGAGAAATGTGTATTATTTCTGGTGATAAATGAAGAATGGGTGAAATAAACAGCAAAGCAGAGGGATATTGCATCTACAGTTTTAAGAATCATTAAACATTAACTTTAGACAACACCGTAGAGAAAAGTGATTTATCATAGATTTCCATGAACACAATTGTCTGAGAAGCCAGTCTAAAACATAGAAAGGAAGTCAATGTACACATTAATAGAAGAAAAGGATTGCTATAGGAACAAGTGTGTAGCATTAGAAGCAGACTCATATTCTGCATAAAAAGATGATCACTATAAATGAACAGATAAATTATATTAGAAAATTGGAAAAAACTAAATAATTTAAGATGTGTATTTGCCCCTTCTCAGCTCAGGTAGTTCAGAAGCAGCTCATGGAACAAAATTACACACTAAGCATTGTTGGACAACTATAGTTATTAATATTCATCTTATCTTTGGAATAGGGCTTAAATATACTTTTTAAACCCAGTCAGCAAAGAAATATATTAAAGATAAACAGGGAATAAATCTTTCTGAGTTTTTTATAATATTAGTGATAAACTTGAATGTCAATTTTTTACTATAAGCTGAAACTTCGTGTGCTTTCTCAAACTTCGTGTGCTTTCTCAAACATGTAACCTCTGACATGTCTCCTTAGCAGCATGAGTCAGTCTTGAGCAAAAAGGGGATACTTGACAGCTTCTAAAGTATTTGTCCCTACCTCAATCAGAAAATAAGAGATAGATTTACTTACTTAATAAACAAATCAGTAGTTCAAAATCATTTTTAGAGTATTTGTGATATGAAGCTTAGATAATAGATAAATAGATAGAGGATAGAACCGTATAGATAAATATCTTTATTGCTCTCTAGGGCAGACCAAAAAAGAGATAACTGTGTCTTTTGGTAAGTTCTTTGAATATGAGTTCTGGCCCTATCATGAAAGACTGATAGGCATTTTCTTTTTTTTTTTTTTTTTAACTTTCTGAGGGAGAAAAAACAATTAGAAATTCTAAAAGCTTGACTTTAGCCAGAGGAGCCTCATTGGAATTTGGAATCTTAGATCCAGCAAAATACAGCAGCAAAGTACTGTGAATGGTGACATTATTGGGTGATATTCATCACCCAAATCTTTTTTATTAGAGAACAGACAAAGGCATGGGAATTAGGAAAAGGCCCGTAGAGTGCTTACATTTTTAATATTATGAAATGGAGGTGAACCCAATACAGAGTTCTACAAAGTTGAACAGCGGATGCAACGGAGACTATCCTGCATCGGTATCAATCCTGGGTACCCAGATTATGGGGGCCCCTCTTCAAGTTTAGGATATTCTAATGCAAAAAGTCAAAACCAAAATTAAAAACAGTAATTAGGTGGAAAGAAACCAGGCTTTTCTTAAACCCGTCTTTGGGAAGAGTTTGAGAGGTTTGTGTTATAGGGAACAGAAAAGCTCCTAAAAAAGTGAACTAGGACTTAGGTAGAGATTACGAAGAGCCTGTACAATTCATATCTTTTTGGGTACTGGAGACTTATTGTGTCTTCTACTACTGCGTCATTGTTATTGTAAAAACACTGTTTTCATTAACCCGTATTGCTTCATTTCTTCCATCTGGTGGCCAACAATACATGAACAGAACACCAGGACTGGAAGAGAGGACAGCTTATAATATTGCTTTGGTGGCTCCTAGGGATTGGTGTAGTTGCTACCTTTGGGTCCGATTATACTGTCAAGGAATGTTAAGTCACCAGACGGTGGCTAGAGTTGAGTGAGGAGGGAAGAGAGAGTCAACCGACTCTGCAAAGTATTACTGAGTCAGCCTGCCTAATTGTGACTTAACAAAGATGTTAAGTAAATTATTTTAAAATACAATTATTTGAGAAAGCTGTGAAGCATCCTAACTATATCTATAGCTCTCACTGAGAACAATGTTGTGAAATGCCTCCTAGAAATGGTTCTGAGGATTAACAGAGAACTCATTAATGATTAAACAAAACAAAATAAAACAAAAACACCTAGAAGATGTTTTGAGACCAGTATTTAAGGATGTGAGCAAGACCCGAAATGTAAGACGTAGATTAAAGCCATAGAGATGGCTTTAGAAAACTGCTTTCCCCCAGTAGCCAGTATTATAGCAACAGCAGGGAACACCAAAAATAACAACTGCTAAGCAAAGTAAACCATGGAATCTGTTGCTGAAAGATGCCAGTAAGAAACAGTGTGGAAGCTGAGCAAAGGTAGAGATACAACCTCTGAGATCAGCTGTCACGAAAGTCCTGCTGTGAAATGCTGGCCACCAGGACTGATTTGGGAGGCCTCAGATGGAGTATTATGGGCCAAGGGTATCTTGTCACACAGAGTGTAACTTCTGGCATGTCTCCTTAGCAGTATGAGTCAGTCTTGAGCAAAAAGGGGATACTTGACATGCCCCCAAAACTAGAGACTACTCTCTTTCAGTGTACTCAAGCGAGGAAGCTGTCTGACACTTTTATATGTTCCTGCAGGAAGCCAAGTAGAATGTTCTGGCAGTCATAAAGCCTTGGGCCCCAGTTTTCTGCTAGAGAGTGTAGCCTTGGAAAGAGTCAAGATCATGAAAATATCCTTATTTGTTCTGTTCCTAATATTGATGCTACAGCTTATAAAATTGATAATTTGAGTGAAGCCAATATGACAAACTTCACCTGACTTGATTTCTTTCCCTGTTCTCCATTATGTAGGATAGTACAAATAGTAATTGTCAAAAATGTGCAAGAAGGGTCATCTTGTGTTTTATTGAAATATATCAGTATGAAGAAAAATAATTTGTAAATTATTAATATCCTAATGTAATAATGTATACTCAACAGATAGTCCAAATAATGTTGACAACTTATTTAGAATCAAGGAAATGTTTTCAGTTTTATTATTATTTATCGCAGTTTTGTATTTACCTAGCATATGCTCTCTGATAGACATTGATGAAACACAGTGTACATAGAAACAAAAATACCATATAGGAAAATATAAAGTATATTTTAACTCACATTGTGAGTGTTGGAGTTTGACTTTAGGATTCATTAGTTTTGGAGTAATTAAGGGCAGTGCAGGAAAAGGTAGTTTCAAAAGCAATGATTGTTGAAACAGGAGTTTCTACAGCCGCTGCATCTCAGAAAATTGCCTGCATGAGATAAAAAACTTGTTTTCTGAGTGTTTTTGTTTTGTTTTATTGTAGTATTTTGGACCCTTTCCATGAAAAATTCTGATAAAATGCAGTTGATACACATCCCCGACCCTCACTTAGACTTGGATAACCAGGACCCTGTCTTGAGCTACCTTCTTCCCAGACCCTTCTCTGGCCATCCTTCC
>NW_006435762.1:6589433-6641138 GCF_000325575.1 Pteropus alecto
TTCCAAAGGGACATGCTCAACTGGGGCTTGTGTCTGTCTTCCTCCCCTTACCCCCTACTCTAAATACTATACTATTGGTACCAGGGAGCCAGAAATTTTCTGCCCCAACTATACTCTTATCATGCTTCCTGGCCCTGCTCAGGATCCTTTCAGTATTTGTCTTGGGAGGGCGGGGCAAGTGCAAGGAGGAACAGATAAGGCTAAGATGCAGCTTGTTCTCTCCAGGCATGTACCAGGCTTCTGTTTTTTTCCTGATGGAGTAGGGTGTGGGAAGAGAACAGGGTGAGGCTGAGGGCTGCTCCTGGCCTTGCAAATGTTAACAAATGTTCCTGAAACAAAAACAAAAAACTATCACAGTTATCTGGGGATCAAAATTAACATTAACTTGTTTATGATTAAATGAAGGGGAATTAAGATCACATGAGCTAACTCTTAAAAGTAAATGAGTTTATTTTTCAAATAGCATTCTTCCTTATTAAAATATTTATGTTCATATGAATATGATATTTACTTGCCAGTTGTCAATACTTATATCCATTGAATAATCAGAAAATTGTATAAATCTATTATTAATCAAATCAGTAAAAGTAAAGACAAGCAAGTAAACAAACAAAAAAAATCCCAAGATCAAGCCATAAGTAATGCAGTCCTACTATTTTCATATAGCTTGTATCTAATTTACATGTTTTATAAAAATTAAAATAAGGCTTATAATTCTTTCTATTTGTTTTTATCCAGTCCTAAAAGTATTCTGTTTACCCAGGACTAGCTTAATCAGGTGTTTAGTTAGCACATCTTTATAAGTAGCTACTCAAATAATTTGAATGTAATATTTAGGAATTTATAATATAAGTCATTGCAATACAAAGCGTCAAAATGAAGGAAATCTAAAATAATTTTGGAAGTTATAAAAAATAACTTAGAGGTTGCATAGGAACTTAATATAAAGAAAATTTCAGTTGTCTAAAAGGCAATTAATTGAGGTTTGTGGTAAAGACTTTGGGGCGAGAGAACGTGAGAGAGAACGTGAGAGAGAACATATAAGAATCATGTTAAAGAGTAGAAATTGATGGTTCAGCAATCCATTGTATGTAAGAGACAAAATAAACATTGGTAGAAAACTTTCATTTTATACTGGTGTTGAAATTAGACAGTGGTACAGTGAATGATCATGAGAATACTGGGTAATAAACAGCAAACAGTGAAGCCTTATCTGGTTTGAAAGCAGTATCTGAAGTAAAAAGAAAATAATGGAAATGATATGGGCTACTACAGAAATATAGACAGCAGAATAGTCACCATTTATATTTCATTCAACAAGTATTTATTGAATACCTCCTGTGTGCCTGGTACTGGGCTAGGGACAAGATGCTTCAGTGAATAGAACAAAGATTCTTGCCCTTTGTGGAGCTTGCATAAGTGTGCTTAAACCCAAGCTTAATGTTCAGTTGTTCCCTAAAAGATCCATATTTAGTGTTATATTTTTCTAAATATTCATAAAAGATAGTATTATACACGTAAGAGGACATAGATCTGTCCATCATTTAAGTAAAACAGTTCTTGCCATAGCACAAGCTTTTGATATACATACAAATGAAATACTAATGGAACTAGGAAAATACTATTCTACGGGTAAGCGAATATCTGAAGAAATTATTAATTACCATATCGGCACATCAAATAAACAGCTTGATAACACGATGATTCATTTAAAAGATATTTTTCTTATTGTAATTATTGTTTCTCTTTCACTTTTATAAACCTGATTGATCTAGAAAGAGAAGTCTCTACTTCTACCCCTCAATCCACTACATATTCTTTCTAATTCCATTGCTCAAGTTATAGCTCTAAGTTCCTGTAACACTGCTCCGTCTTCTTGTCTTGTTAGGTGTTATAACAGCTTCCTACTGCTGCTAGATCTAGGATGCTTCACCATTCTCTGTTGATTTACTTTGCTCTGACCATACTTCTTTATCTTATCTGTTAATTAAACTGTGAAATAACTCCTTTGCCCATACTGTCTTCAAGGACTCTGAATGATACAAAAATAAATAGCAGTGATGAAGAGAAACTTAGACAAAAATCCCTAAGCAGGTTCAGATTGTTCTCTCGACTCTTACTTCATTTGGAGAATGGGGGTTGTGTTCTTTCCAAAGATTTTGACATTGAGAAGTCTTGGACAGAGACCATCAAAAGAGCATCTACTTTAGAAAAGCTGACAGAATCCACATACATTAATTGCATGAGTTTTTAAAACTCCTGAGCTCATAGGCAGTGTTAGAAACACTTCTTCCAAAATTTTATTCTTTATAACATTTAAAAACGTTCTCCCTCAAATTCTGTTGTGTTTCCAGGCCCAAATACTACATGAATGTGTAAGGCTAAGAATTATGTTTCTTCACTTTTTTCTGTTGCTTAGACTGATGATGGATGAACCGTCTTCTCTCTCAATTATCTATCTAGCTATTTGTTCAATCCCTTTTTATCTAGACTAGTATGGTGGAGACAGTATAGCCCCATTCCACACTGTCCTCTGGCCCCATTTTGAAATATATACTTAAAGGTAAGCTGTCTAACATAGCAGATGACCTGCACTTGGTTTGACTCTTAACACTCAAAAAAATTTTTGTCCCTTCTTATCTTTTTTTTAAAAAGAAAGCTAGCTCCATCCCTTGTACAATTTTAAGTTTCCCCCAAATTTCGGAATCTTTCATCATGTTGGAAACAGGCAGGAAACAGGGAGAAACAGGCATTGTATTGTATTATAGCTTTATTAGATGCCTTAAAACAATTATCTTTTATATGTAACTCATTTTTCTTGGAAAAATAAACAGCTAAAATTTCAAAATTGAATAAAAATCTGACAGTATTAAGAGTAAGGTATTACTAACTCTGGATTCAGCACTCCTAGGGGATAGCAACAAGCATAGATAGGATATTCATTTTAAATTGTCCTTCTTAAAATAAGTCCTCTCTATCCAGAGTATAACTATCTTCCATTGCCAGTTTAAAGGGTTTGCCAGTGCATTTTTTTTAACCTAGCAGAGTTTTGGATTAGTTTATGCAAGATAAAGATCATTTTTTTTTTTTTTACAAAATGTGTCAGTAGCATTGATATGTAAAGGTTCATTTTGAGTCAATGGAACCACTGTACTTATAAGATGTTTATAAGGATAACAGTTTCCTTAAGTGCATAAATACTTAGTGCATCACGATGGATATAAGTTCCTAAAGAAATAGACATATTTCAGTTTGTTTTTTCTTATTATATTATTTTCTCCTATATAATAATGTATTTGTATTGATATAAAATGATTTATCATAATAATCACATGCATTATATGATAATTTATGGGTTTTTTAAAGTATATTTTCTCTATTGGTCTTCATATATAAAAACTGAATTTAAATGACTTTGAATTTTTAACACATGCTAGTTAGAAAATAGTCACGGTGAATAACCTCTAACCAAAATTGGGTTACTTCAGGTTATTTAACAATATGTTTTTACAATATATTCTGTTGACTATTCATTTTGATTCTGAAAAGAGTTGTATACTGGGCAATAATATAGGGTGGACATCTTGATAGATACTTGAGAAACTCTGTTAATAAGACAAATAACCACCAAAGCTATGGTCAAATCATTTGTCCATTTATAGTTCTGAGTAGTAGTAAGTCATATGGTGTTTCTTGATTAAGTCATCCAGAATTGTTGTTTGTTTTGTACAGTGTTATCCCAATATGTGTAGCTAGTCCTTTCCCCAATTACAAAACAAAACAAAAATAAATAAATTCTAAGTATTACTGAAAATTGTTTGTTTTATAATGAATTTATTTCTGTGGCTAGTTTTCTCATAAAGAGAGCATAATTTAAATAACTATATTGACTAAGACTGTTTAGTTGTTTTGAAAAGGAATTTATGTTAGTCCTGAGTTTTTTCAAATCTTACCACATAAGACATAAGAATACATAGTCTAACTGGATGCTTTTATAGGTGCATAGAAATGATTTGAATTTTGCAGGTTGAAAGATACACTCGAACCCATTCAGATTCAATATGATGCTATCTTTATCCTCAAAGAAATTATTTAGTTTAACAATAAATTTTTTATATAAGGAAGAATAATAAAGCTTGGCAGTATCTAGCATCTAATGTAAATGATCTAATACCATTATAGTTGCTGAGCAACTAGTGAGAATATGAGAAGTCCAAGCTCCAGAGTAGCAAGAAGCCCAGTTTTTAGTAGTTGTACATTCATTTTTATATTTTTCAAAGTGAATTATGTGGAAAAACTTGATGTTTTAAGACTTTAAAATATATTTACTATTTGATGACAAATAGATTCAGTGAGGGACAACCTGGAGAAAAAACAACTATGCATGGGGTATCCATGAGATGATTTCACCACTCTCTCCCTGTCTTTTTTTTTTTTCTTTCGTTCTTGGGAGTTGTCTCACAAAAGTAGTGGCAGAATGTTTATAAAATATGGAATCACGCTGAAGTGTTGGACAGCTATAGAGAAGTTAGCATTTCTAGATTTAGATTCTTATCTAGACAGCACTTTAAAAAAATTATTCTGTTAATTAAATACTATGTGGTCAGTTGGGGAAACAGGCAATGACTTGTAGAAATCCATCCAATAATGAGACTTTGTGAAGTGTCTTGGAACTAAAATTGTTTACAGAAAGGAGACCAAAATTTACTGTATTCTTACAGGTATCATTTGTAATTATTTAGCACTTAGAACCCAAGGAATAGAATTTACTTTAGGAAATAGGAGGGTCTTTTAAGTTAAAAGTTGAAAACAAAAGTAAATGGCTCTCCGATTGCTCTATAATGTCTCTGTGAAAATAGAATGAGAGTATTATAAAAATTGAACGAGATATTGAGTGATTAAACCTTCAAATAAATTGTAAATAGCTTAGAAATAGTGTTAAATAGGGGATAACCACTTAACATTTGAAAAAGCAACTAAAATATACCTTAGTTGAAGAAGTGTTAGTTTTCCTTCGGTGCTTTCCTACACTGTTTTTTAATATTCGTTACTTCTTCATAAGTAGAGTAATAATAGTTATTGAAAAGCCGCCTAAGTGATGTAGAAAATTATTAGCTATAAATGAAAATATATTGTCTTGCTTTATTGGGATATAGTGCACATACCACACATTGCACCATGTAAAGTGTACAATTCTGTTTTTTAGTAAATTCATGGGATTATACAACCATCATCACAAACTAATTTATCATATTCATTCTCCCAAAAAGAAATCTTACAAGTGTTAGTAACCATTCCCCAATCTCCCAGGCACTGCTCCTCCCTCCCCCAATCCTAGTCCTAGGAAACCACTAATCTACTTTCTTTTTCTATAAATGTGCTAATTCTGGACATTTAATATAAATGTTATCAAACAATATTGATTTTTTTTGTGACTGGTTTCTTTAATTTAGCATAATTTTGTCAAATTTCATTTATGTTGTGGAATATGCTAGTACTTCAATATTTTTTTTATTATTGGTAAATATAGATATACCACATTTTATTTATCCATTCATCAGAAGATAGGCATTTGAAAGGTTTTCTCTTTTTAACTATTATGACCATTCATGTACTGATTTTGTGTGGACATATGAAATTTGTGTACAGATTTTTGGGCATATATATATTTTATTTCTCCTAAGTATATATCTAGAATTCTTGGGTCATATAATAATTCTATGTTTAATGTTTTAAGGAGCTGGAAAATTGTTTTAAAAAATAGTTGTAATATTTTAAATATCCATTAGCAATGTATGAGGGTTCTAATTTCTCCACATTCTCTTATACTTGTCATTGTACATTTGTTTATTATAGCCATCCTAGTGAGTATGAGGTGATATCTTATAGTGATTATTTTTTAGTTAGTAACATTAAATTTTATTTGAGATTGCAACTAAAATGGCTAAATATAAGATTCTTAAGGAAATCAGACAGTGTTTTATTAAATGTTTAACAGGGAGAACTTTCAGTTGACAATAAATTTTATTTTGACATTTTCCTAACATGAAAAAATTTTATTCATTTTTAAGCTACTGAAAAGGAGAATCCCAATTTTGTTTTCCACTATTGGATTTAAATTAATGTAAATGAAGGATGTTAAATTAGATATCTCATAGTGATTTTGACTTGCGTTTTCCCAATAACTAATGACATCAAACGTTTTTCTTTACCAGTTTATTGATCATTTGTATACCTTCTTTTGATAAATTCCTATTCAGATCTTTCGTCTATTTTTAAAATTGGGTTGTATTTTTATTATTGCATTGTAAGAGTTCTTTGTATATTCTGCATACAAGTCCTTTGTTAAAGACTGAATTGTGTCTCCCTCCAAAATTCGTATATTGAAGTTGGAACCCCCAGTACACCTCAAATAGATAATTAGGGTTAAATGAGATCATATGGATGGGCCCTAATCTTATGACTTGTGTCCTTACAAGAAAAGGAGAGTCATCAGGGATGCTTGCTTTTTTATTCTCTCTCACCACTCTCACTCATCAAGGAAGGGTGAGCGATATGAGGACAGAGAAAGAAAGTGGGAAGGCCACGGAGAGAGACCTCAAGAAAAAGCAACTATGCTGACACCTTCATCTTGGGCTCCTAGAACTGTGAGAAATAAGTTTCTGTTGTTTAAGTCACTCACTCTGTGGTATTTTGTTGTAGCAGTTCTAGAAGACTAATATATTCCTTCTCTGATATGTAATTCGCAATTTTTTTTTTTTCATTTTCATGGGTTGTCTTTTCACTTGCTTCATGGTATTGTTTGTAGCACAAAAAAGTTTTAATTTTGAAATAATAATTTTTTACCACTTTGCTTTTGGTGTTATGTATATAAAAACATCGACTAATCTAAGAATGTGAAGATTTTCTCTCGTTTTCTTATAAGAATTGTATAGTTTATCTCTTACAGTTAGTTCTATAATCCATAATGAGATAATTTTTGTGTAATTCTGTGAGGTAGGGTTTCAACTTCATTTCTTTGCATGTGGATATCCACTTGTTCCAGCACAATTTGTTGAAAAGACTATTTTTTTCCTCTATTGAATTGTCTTAGCGCCCTCATAAAAAATCAATTGATTATAAATGTATGGATTCTTTCTGGACTCAAGTCCTTTCTATTGATCTTTATGCCAATAGTAGACAGTATTGATTATTGTAGCATTGTAATAGCTTTTGAAATTGGGAAGTGTGAGTCCTAAAAACTTGTTCTTTCTCTTCAAAATTGTTTTGGCTATTCTGGGTCTGTTAATTTTCCATATAAATTTTAGGATCATATTTTTGATTTCTGCAAAAGCAACTGATACTTTTATAAAGATTACTTTGAATCATTAGATCAATTTGAGTAGCATTGCCATCTTAACAATATTAATACATGATCAGGGAACATGGTATGTATTTCTATTTATTTATAACTTTTTAAAGTTATCTCAACAATGTTTCATAGTGTTCAGTGCATAAGACTTCCATTTCTTTTGTTAAATTCATTTATGACTATTTTATCTTTTTTGCTTTTAAATGGAATATTTTCTTTAATTTTATTTTCACAAAGTTAATCGTTAGTGGATAGAGATATAATTGATTTTTGTATAGTTGATCTTGTAGTCTGTCATCTTGCTGAGCTGGTTTATTAGTTCTAATAGTTTTTTAGTGGATTCCATAGGATTTTCTGCAAATAGAATTAGTTTTATTTCTTCCTTTCCTATGTAGACACATTCTTTTTCTTGTCTAATTGCTGTGCCCAGTACTTCTACCACAATGTTGAATAAAAGTAGAAAGAGTGGACATCTTGTCTTGTTCCTGATTGTAGGAGGAAAGCATTAGTTTTTTACCATTAAGTATGATATTAACTGTGTTTTATTCATAAAAAGCACTTTGCCAGATTGAAGAAGTTTCTTTGTACTCATTTCTTATATTTTGATCATTTTTCATAAAAGGGTGTTGGATTCTGTCAAATATAGTTTCTATGTATTTACATGATCATATAATTTTAGTTTATTATCCTATTGATATGATATATTACATTAATTAATTTTTAGAATTATCATGTTTGAAGGGTATTTTTAATGAGTTTCTTATAAAGATGGCTTTAAGGGGCTATCCAAAGAGCTGTACCTATACACTGACATCTCTAATTTGGTTAATGGTTTATGATTGGTGTTTCAGAAATTAATGCTGAAATGAATTTTATAAACTCCTGTCTTTGCCACTAATTAATAATTTAATCAGAAAATATTTTTACCCACATTTAAAATGATTTCAATTAATGTTTTTAAAGATGAGATACTACTTTTCTTAAAATTTTTCTTGGAAGCTTTCAATATCAAAGTCTATATCCACACCAATAATATATATTTTATTTTATTAAATTTTTTTGACATTTTAGACAGTTTTATTTAAAAATTGTTATGGTTGAAAAGCAGACATAAACTATTATTTAGAAAATATACTTTCATGTAACCCTGAGTAAAATATTTATTCCTGTACCTAATTCTATGCTAATGAGGCTGTGAACCCAATCTGTGCTCTGTCTCTACACACTCAACAGAGACTACTCTGTAACCTTCTAATTATCAGATCCAGTGGCCTCATTTAGATCATTATTCTTTCTCAATCTCTTCAGCTACTGACCAACTAATTCTTTTTCTAATTAATTAATAAATTAGTTAATTAATTAATTAATTTTTAAAATGTACAGCTGAAACTTATTGGATTTCATTAACCAATGTCACCATAAAAAATAAATTAAAAATACATCATAATATATATTGATCTTTATTATGTGCAAAGTGAATTCTCAATTATTCAGGAACTAATTTTAACTGAGTTACAATGTGAGCGCCTCCTTTCTGACTTTTCCTCAAACATTCAAAAATAATTATTTTGCCTCTACTTGGTACACTGTCATGCCAAGTTTTGAGAATACACTGTAATCAAAACCAGCAGGATTTGCACTTTTCTGAAGTTTACAGTATAGTGTAGAGACCAACATTTACCAAATGGCATAAAACTAATATGTAATTACTGATTGCGATAAGTGTTATAAATATGATAGGAAACAGTGACATTAAATCTTATTGAATATGGGAGAGGGAATGAAATTGCTTATGAATTATCCTTGAAAATCTCTTAGTGGCCTATAAATTATGATATACATAACTTCTGTATATAAGAAATTTTTGACATAGACTCTAAATTAGACTAAAGAAAGAAATAAAATAGAAATTTGTATGTAGATATTAGAACTATTTAAAGAAATAACTGTGATTTATAGGATAAAATGAATGTACATGAGAATTTTAAATTATTCCTGCTATACTTGATAGTACCTATCAATTCTTCTCTTGTTTTTGTAGTAAGATGTTGTGTTAACATTTCAGAAATTATTAAGTATCAACTCGAGTCTATTTTGTCAAGTCTCCATGTGTCATTTTTTAAAATCTTTACTCACTAATTTTCCTTAGGCATTTTGTTACTAAAGCATAATCAACTCACTGTGAAATAAAGACCCCTGTCTAGAAATGACCATTGGAGAACTCAATGAATTATTCCATCACAGTTTGCCATTTTAAATTATATTTACAATTTAAAAACAAATGAAAACATGAGACAATTCATAACTATCCAAGAAAACATCTTGCTTTAGTTATGTAGGCATTTTAAGTGGAAGTATATTTTGACCTAAATTATCCATGTCAATGTCCTACTTCTCTATAATCTATATTGGGCTTGAATTATTTTATTAATTGTACTTAAACTTTGTTTCTGATTATACACCAGTATCTTCTGATTATACACCAGTATCTTCTCTGCTTCTGTAGCAGCACTAATTATTGACCGTTGTGGTATATAATTAAAATAGTTGTTTTTGGCTAACCATAGCAGCATTCATTTATTTATTGATTGACTAATTAGTTATTAGACCTTTTCTATATATTATCACAAATCCTTTGTCAGAGTTTGACCTCCTCCTATAGCTGACTCTAACTTGGCATTTAGCATACAGGATTTTTGTTACATGGTGTTCTTAGAATCAACATCTGTATAAGGGAGGAAAGAAAGCAGGAGTGGGCCCAGGGCGAAGTCAAACTGCTGTATAGTCCCAGTGAAACCCTTAGCCAACACCACAGTGAGATCTGGAGCTAGAATGGCCCTTGAGAGTTGTCCCGAATTTGGTCTAAAGACAACTTTTTTATTTCCATGTAAGTCAGTCATTTGATGGTGATCACTCAAGATATCACTTTGGGCTAGGTGATTCTCTGCATCTGAGACTAACCTATGAAGGGATTGACATCTGGAGGCTGTCTGCTAACAGCACTTCCAGGAGCAGGGGCAACAAGTTCTTTCTTGAGAATGGACCGCAGATTTAATAGTCTGCAAATTCTAAATGGAAAATACTATTATCCTCATTTTACAGAGAGCAAAACAGATTCGTTCAGCTGCACAGATAATGATTTACCTGAAATGGAATTCAAATGTGGGATTGCCTGACTCCAGAGCCCTGCACTTTCTACTGTACTTCATTGCTTCCTCAGTTTTTTTGTTGGTGGTAGAATTTTCAGAGACACTAGTTTTTTCCAAGCTCATGTGTACCCAAATATCTTCCTACTGATTTGACTGTAGTTAATTTACATAGCCCTTTATTTTGCATTACAATTTATAGTACATTTTCTCAGATATAATATGATCGGATAAGGTTATATGTTCTTATAGCCTTTTGGTAAACAAGACAGGGTGAGCATCATTATTCCTAATTATAGATTGGGGAACAGACACAAAACTGATTAGGTGATTTTACAGAGTTATAGGAAAAATGAGAAAACTTGAAATTGAACTTGAGTGTTCTAAGTCCAGAATATGGATACAGTACTCTTCATTAAGAATTCATTAGAAATGTACTTGTGTATTTTAGCCATTCAGCCTTTCAAGGGTTTAAAATTTTATTTGCTCACATACTAGGCCTTTATGAATTACTTTAATTGAATAAGATTCTATCTGTTAAATCAGCATTTTTACTACACTACTTTTTTTTTCATGCATACCATAATAATCATCCTTTGGCATATTCAGCTTCTGCTTCTAGTTAACAAAAACATATACAGAAATTGCACAGTAAAATGAAAAAAACAGCGATAACTCTACTGGACAGGACTTACATTTGTTACTAATAGGTTCTGGTTCTTGCCCATACAATGCACTCAACTGTGTCCAAGTTGAAGCACAGGGACAATAACCACTCCATTTTGTCTGTTATGACATTCACTAGATGCAGATTTAATTTGTGCTAAAATATTCTTTTCTGTTTTGCTTTATTCCTGTACATATTTTTCTTTTATAATTTGTTTATTTGACATGTGGCCATGCTGATAGCTTCATTAAATCTTGCTTGCATGAATTTGTAGTTTTTAAGTATATATAAGTAGTCCAAATACTAAAAGTAGAAATGAACACAACAGACTTTAACAATAAAAATCTTTATTTCTTTCTTTCCCTCATTCTCTTTAGCATTTTATTTTTTAATATTGTGGCTTACTTTTAGTTTTATTTTTAGCTAGATTATATGTTTTATGTGGTGTGTGTGTGTGTATCCACACTAAGTTACTATGTGGTCATCTCTAAGGCATAGAATTTTATATATTTTATCCACTAAAAATACCTTGCTTTTCAATTATTATATTGGTCATTATCCTTTAAAAAAATAAGATTTAATTGAAATTTGCATTGTTTTAGAATTACCAAAATATCGTTGATAGCAAATGAATAATTTGGTATTTTGAATCTCTTAAGTATTAAAAAATATGTTAAATTTCCCACATACTGACATTGTTTGATATAACAAATTCATAATGAAGAGCTAACACAAGAAATAATGAAATAGAATATGAATTTATTTTCCACAATATGAATATTAAAGGTTAAAAAAATCATTAAACAAGATTTCACTATATCAGATTGGTGCTTCCTCACATTGTCTTATATGGCTATTCAGTTCTACTAATGTAATATGCACAAATGCAAATGGTCAAATGTAACAAAACAGATAAAGAAGGCAAAACTGGGGCATCTACATTCTAGTGGGCTTTAAAAATTTTAGAATATTTTCATTTTTGAAAATATGTGAGCTAGATATTGTATTGGACATATATTGCATCATAGAATTGAAAAAAAAATGCTACAAGAGAAAGTACAGCCTTTATTTAACAGGCATAATAAATTAGTTGAGCTTGCTGAAATTCTCATACTTCCAGGAACCTGGCCACCACTTTAATACTTTTATCATTATACAGTTTTACTTGGTGAATTATTTTCTCCTAGAGAAGAAGCCTCTCTGATTTTTTAATGGACGATGATGGAAAAAACAGGATTTGCTTTAGAGAAAGCTTTAATATTCTACTTAATGGAACAATTAAAGGCCATTTGTGAAGTGACATCAGAAGATGCTAGACTTTTATACTGATTCCAGAACTCCTAAGACTGCACAAATTCATATAAAGTTCCCTGATGGGCATTACCAACACTTCAGTTGTAACTGAATCTTGTGCTCTCTTTGAAGTCTTGATTTAGTTTGGGTGGCAATTCTAACAAGTTCATTTGGGGCTCAAAGTGAACCTTATTAAGATAAAAGTATTTTCATCTATTATAAATCAGTAAAAGATATATGTCTTCTTATACTCTGATGATATCATTTGTGTGTACGTATATATGTATGTGTGAGAATCTAGGAGTTGCCCTAATAATAGTGTCCATTTTAACTACTAGTATCAGAAATATGTTTTTTGATACTTGGAAAAAGAAGTTATTTTTTGGAAGATGTCTTCCAAAATATAGCAAACCAACTCTTTCCATTACTTATGGATATATTTTGCAATTGATTCATCCTGGAACTTTGACTAGAAAGTTATTCTCATAAAGAGATTATTTCTGGGTACATTCTTCAAAAAGTTTTCTAAGCATTAGAAAAACGTCTGGTAACTCCAGCTTCGATAATTATCCAGGCCAAGTCAATATCATATTTTCCTTATGACATTTTATAACATGTATTTCTATCACATGCTGGATATGTTTTATATAATTTGTCATTAATAGATAAAAAATGCAGAATTGAGTTTCATTAGCTTGTGCTGTAGGGGAACCAAACTATTCTAAGAGTCCTGGCCCTAGTTTTACAACATGGTTGGGCTCATATTTTTATAGAAGTGGCCATCCATTCAGCAAGCATGTCAACATATTAGTTTGCTGTGGCTGCCATCACAAAGTACCACAGACTGGGTGATTTAAACAATAGAACATTATTTTCTCAAATGCTGGAGTCTGAGAAGTCCAAGATCAGGTGTAGGCAGCGTTGGTTCCTTCTGAGGACTCTGAGGGAAAGACCTGTTTCAGGCCTCTCTCCTTGGCTTGCAGAGGCCATCTTTATCCTGTGTCGTTACCTTAGTTTTCCCTCTGCCCTTCCTCTTTTTATTGGAATACCAGTCATGTTGCATTAAGGCCCACCCTAACAACCCTATTTTAATCAAGTAGCCTCCATAAAGACCTATCAGCAAATAAGATTACATTCTGAGATACTGGAGGTTAGGACTTCAATGTGAATTGTTTAGAGGGACACAATTCAGCCCATAACTTCTGTGTTCACTCATATGAAATTGTTGTGCTATGATTATGTTTTTTAGTTCTTTCAGAACATTTCTAAATAATTTAGTGAGAATATTTTTTCAGAATATTTTCTGTTACCTTTAGAACACTATATAGAAGTCCCCAAGGTCTCTAAAAGTGGTTTTGAAGCCAAATCATTTTATCAAAGTCAGCCCTAAAGGAGAAGGAAGAATAACTGAACTGATTTTAGTCCTGGCTCAGCTATTAACCATTGAATTTGCTCTGGGCACATTATTTAAATAATCTGTACAATTCTTCATCTAGAAGTGGAAGTCTGTGTCCAAATTTACTCCTCTTTTGAGGACATCAGTCATTTTAGATTAGGGCCCCCATTAATGACCTTATTTTTAACTTAATTACCTTTATAAAGACTTTGTCTCCAAAAGCAGTCACATTCTGAGGACTCAGGGTTAGCACTTTAAAATATAAATTTTGGGGAAGATATAATTGAGAATTCAACTGATAACAGACATTTAGTCCTCTATTTTAAAAAATAAACAAACATGACATCTATTAATTAGCCCATTTATTGTCAAAATATATGCCCATTGATTATGATTATATGTGCCTTTAGATTGTACAGCATGCACCTCAATTATATATAGAGAGATAAATTATAGAAATAAATATATTCTCTCTCATTTCCTGCATACACACAAATCATCCTTTTAATAATCTGAAACATGATATTTTTTAAGAATATTCGTTGATTTTTTTATTATCTTTTTATTTTTTTCCTCATTTTACTCATGCTTTTAACTACTGTTCATCAGGACCTTGTTGATTTTCTTATTCATGCTGTTTTTCTCCTAGCCCCGACAGTTCCTTTGCTTACATTTTATAGCATTTGTTGTTGTAAGTCAGCATTAGAATTTCTGAAATCAGCTCAGTGATTAGGAGTGCACTGATGTGCCTAAGCCACAGACCTTCTGTTATTAACTGACCTGGTAGCAAACCATACAATGGAATATCCCAAAGCCCTTCATATATCATGGATAATACGAAATGTAGTGATATTATATTATTCCATGCCTTTAGCCTTGAGTATTTTACAAGAGACACAAACTTAAAGCTGATAAATTTGACTTGACTTTAGTTATTTTTTATTTCTTTTGGTGGCAGTGCTAGAGATAACAAACGGATATCCAGAAAAAAAAAAAAAAAGAAAAAGAAAAAGAAAAAAGAAACAAATTGAGTGACTGGATAATCTACAGGAATCAAATAAAATGACAGAATCACCTATAAGTCTCAGATTTACTAAACTGGTTATTTTATTATAGGATACTCAGCAAAATATCCCTGTAAACACTTTATACGAAAATATGATAATATGATTCTTATCAAAAGCTCTTTAAAGTAAAAAGTATTACTATGACTGCATAATAATAAAATTAAAAACAAATACTTTCCAAAAGAGGATTGGAAATAGCTTATCACCTTCCTTAGAATAATGCATTTAGGATTTTAATTTCAAAAGCATAGCTTTTAGCTTCTTATAAACCCTCGGTTTACCTCCATTGTCAATCAGCATTTTAGAATTATTTTCCAGTTTTTATTCATGTTTATCTTTTAAAAATAGTCTTATCAGGAAACTTGTGTTCTTTAGACTGCGGATAGCTACATGCTTACTGTCAGTAATAAAAACAGTTCTTTATATTTCTATAGTAACTTTATTCCACAGAAAATTTGTGATTGCATTTTGCTCTTCAAACTGCAATTCCCTTGGCCCCCTTCATCTGATAAGCATTTCGGATTAGACATTGATTTGTCTCTGTTGTCAGTATCAGTTTGCAGGCTCTTAAAGGACACAGACTGTGCACTCAGTTACACATCTTTACCCCATAGTGTCCTTTGAAATGCCAAGAACTCTGAAGTCATTTAATAAAAATCACTTGGATTGATTTTTATCTTTGCAGCCAAATAGGGGAGACAGGTGCCATTTCCTCTGACTTTAAGATGGTCAGAAACTCCTGGAACAGAGATTAAGAGTCATGTTATCTCCAACTTCCAAGCCCAATTCTGAACCTATTAGCTTAATGCAAGGGTTCTCCCTGAAATACTCCTCACTGCAGACATGAATGAAACACATACCTCTGTGCAGGGTCTGGAGTTTTATCAGCAACTGTCTATGGGCAGCTGGAATTTTCTTTGAAATTATGTGTTTTATCTTTAAAAAATTCTGTGTATATTACATTGTATTTGTTGTTGTATTTATTTGAATGTAAAATAACACTGCATATACTTAACATCAAGTAAAACAGATGTGCCAGGAAGAGATATTGCCTTTATCTTGAAGAGATGCTGCCTTTATCTTGTAGGTCCTGTTATCTCCTTCCTTTACCTGTCACACCTGGAATATTCATGCCCCAGTTTAAGAAGCCCTGGCGAGATCTTTCACGAAAGTCTCTTTGCTTTAAGGTTGACTATAAAAATGTTTCAGATACAGAAATTCACACTGATAGTACAAATTCACTAGGAGACTCATATTCTATGGGATAGAACATTCATTTACATGGGAGCCTAAATTCTCTTGACGTCTACAAGGGTCACTGCAGGGTGAAGGGGAAGGAAAGGGGGCAAAGGCAAGCTCTTGGTCTTCTACCCTTTGCTTCAAACTGAACAGCTCCATTCCCATTTCCTTTAAGATTTGATTTTGTAAAACGTTTTCCTACTTTTTTAAAAGAGAGACACTGAATTAAAGGGGGAAAAATGCAATTCAACATAAGATTTTGAAGTTCTTTGAATAACTTTTTTATTAGACATTTATCCTTGATATTGACTTTCTTTTTTTCATTAAAAATTTTTATAAACAACCAGCAAAAAGGAACTAATGTATCAAAAACGGGTATCACAGTGATTAGAGCTATAAGAGTCATGCAAGTTGTTCTACGCCTGACTTCTCACTCACAGTCCTATCCTTTCTAGATGTTGTACAGCTTCTCTGTTCAACTACTTACAGTAATGGAAGTTCACAACTTTTCGATGCAGCTCATTATATTGTTGGTCACCTCTCCTTGGTAGTAAGTTTGTTCTAAAACTGAATGAGAAGTCTCTTCTCTATAATTTTTGCCCCAAGCTGTGTAGTCTCCTGCTCGACAGAGAAGCACAGAATACAGGTGTTCTTTATCTACAAAATAACCCTCCAACAGAGGTGGATTTAATATGAAATTAATAAAGCTTAACCTTCAATCCCCTCATATTCATGAAGCCCTGGGAGGGGCCCTGGCAATAATAGTTCTGCAGGTCATATGTATATTTCTTTTAGATTAGCAAAAATAATATATTTTAACCACACTCAATTATAACAACTCTCCCCACTCCAATTTCTACTCCATTACATTTCCCCTTATGTTGGGTGTTGGGAAAACTTGGGTCAATTTTAGAATCTTGTTAATGCGGAGCCTCAGTTGGGAATGCACTTAGTTTGGGCTTAGTGGGGAATATTTGTGTAGCTTGCAATAATCTTCATGTGTATCTAAGTTTTTGCTATCCGTTCTAATACATAGGAATGGCTTCCAGAAAATTGTTGCTGCTAATTTTGATAGAACATAAAAATGTGTGGCCAGAGGTCATACCATAATATGAACATGCCCTAAGATGTGGATAGTGGAGGTTCGAATTATGGACCAAGAAGCTATGTCAATATTTGTCTAATTATCAGATATGTAAGATCGTTAAGTGAAAATTTTTAATGAATGTGATATATGTTTGCATTTAAATTTTTTTGACATTTATATTTTGTTCTAAGTAAATATTCACTTAATAACTAATTTTTCATTTGTAATTCTGTGCTGTTTCATAAAAAGTCCTTCTTTCATGAACTTTAAGCCCCCAAACAACTGATTTATTCTCCAAATATGCAGAAACAGCAGGTTAGGTCTTTAGTCTTTTCTTCTTCAGGTAAATATCTTTGGGCGCTCTTCAGTATGATTATGATATCCAGGCTTCTCATCAGCCTCTGATTCCTGGCCCATTTGCTCATTACTAAGGCCCCACTACCCTAAGGAGGCTGGAAATGAGTAAACTTGAATGCTTGGGAGAAGGAGTAGCATGGCTTAGCAAAGCAGTACATGCTTGGCATCAAACCTATATTGGTTTGCAGCCCAGAATTTCAAGTTATTAATTGTATTATATTAAGGAATACTTCACCTTTACTTTAAGATTTGGCTCCCTCATCTGTAAAATATGGATGATAATACCTATATCAAGGTTGAGCAGTTTGATAAAAAACTATGTATTAGTCATCGAGCTCAGTAGTTGGCATATGGTAGATGATCAGGTAATGTTTGCTATTCTTTTTATTAGTGTTTAAACAGAAACACATGTTCTTTACTGTACCTTTCACAAAGACTGGAGAAAGTTTGATTACATTTTTTTAAACATAATGTTTCTCATTTTACAAGTGATGAAATGCCTGTTTTCCCCTGGTGAGCTATCAGACAGATTGAGCAAATGAACCACTAGTCACTGAAATCAAGCCTAGCTAGGCCTGGAGGAGTTTCAGGCAATTATACAGAATTCTGACTTCCCTAAGGACCCTGTGGTTGTCAGCTGATTCCAGAAGCTTATGGTAGAACTTCTGGTGCTTCTCTGGGTTTTCTGTTCAATCCTGGGCAAAAAGCCAATTATCTGGAAGGAAAGTAAGAACATGGGAGGACATTGCTGAAACTAATTTCTTTATATATGATTCAATTATCCAGACTGAGAATCATCAATAGCTTTACCTTCTGACAGCCTCTCTATGGTCATTACATGCTGAACACATTAAATAGAAAAAATAAAAATAAAACTAAACAGCTCGGGGGGATTGTTAATGATAACTAGATGTTTTTAGTAACATTGAAAATGAACTTGAAGTGAGAGAATGAAGTTGTTAAAATTGTCTGAAATAATAAAAATGATAGTAGTAATAAATTATGTATGTATTTAAATTATCTGTGATGCTCATGTTCCCACAGCCTACAGATATGAAAGTCAAATAATGTACAGGCTAGAATGACAAAACTAGATGAAATGATTAGAATAAGTACAGAGAAATAGTTATTTGTGATAAAAATACATGCCCACGCTCACATGCACACACATATACATACACACATTGAAAACAGAACACTACATAAGAGCTGACAGACTCAGAATGGGGAGACGAGAGGGAAGGTTTTGAACCTGATGGCTCCTACCTATTACATGGGAGCTGCCCTACTCCAAAGGATTTTTGCCATGTGAAAATGTAGCAGATTTTTGTTCTTCTCCATCAAAGCTGGAAATATGGAATTTTATGGTAAATCATAACATAAAGATATTGAATCAGTTTAAAATGAAAACAACACCTTCTGGGCCAAATATAACGTTAGCCAGGGTTGATCTGACTCTTGCATAGATATTTGTAACCTTGCCACAAATGAACTGCATAACTGTTATAGGAACACACAGTTCCAGACAGGGCTGGGATCAGGGGCAAGGGAAAATGCCAGAAAAAGTCATCTCGGAGGAGTGACCTATGGGCTAAAATGGATCTTGAGTGATATGTGGCATATCATGTGTCTGTGGATATATTTACCTGTGGTATTTCTGGATGCATCTTTGGTACAGTAAAATGTATGGGTGAAAGCAGGAAGATGTGTATGGATGATGTGTCTTGTTCTCAAGTACTCAACCAAAAATGTCATAATGGGCACTTTGAGGGGCTGGGGTGAGAATTGATGGCCTGCTTGGTTGGAGGACGTACAGTGTGGACTCTTGTTTTGTTTTGCCTTCCACTAGTAGTTCAGTTTAATCCCTGTCTCTATCAAAGGACTTCTTGTTTTTCTTCTTTATATATTTACAGTGGAAAGACAGAATTTTCCCCAAGTAAATAGGACAAAAAAGAGAGTGAAAAACACACAAAATTCTTATTTCCCTATCTTTTTACATGACTATAACATTTAAATATACTTTATGAAAGTAATTTCTGCTAAAGCTATTAAGAAGATGTAAAAGATGAAAGTAGTTTGTATCTTTATTAATGCATGCTTTTGGTAGAATTTACTGCCATCAAAGTGTATGTAATTTAAAACCACATTTGTTCTTCCTCCCGTGTGTTTTTTTCCCCTTTTTTTTCTTTTTTGTAAAGACAGAAAAAATACAACTTCTTTTCCTTAAATCCTTAAAAAAAAAAAAAAAAAAAATCTTGTACTTTTTCTCACTGAGAGGCCCTAATTAAAATGTTCCATTTGAAGAATTTTTTTGCCAACACAAATTCTCATTAAGCAAATGCTTTCTATTTCTCGCTGGAGTATAAAGCTACAGTTTTCCTAGAGGGTAAATTTGCAAAAGAGTATTAAACTCAAATATACAGTAACATATGATTCCAATATCTTAAAACAGACTGTACCAGAAAATTTTAATAGGATTGTATTGGTCAACAGATTTTATACGTATAACTTTAGAAAAAGTGAAATGATATTTTAACATCATCTTTAACCAAGAGTGTGCTCATACAGTAGATATAAGAACAATCCCATTCTTATATGCCTCTGCTCCTCTTTATCATAAGGACAGAAAATTTAAGAAATTTTTTCTGTAATAAATTTTTTTTGGTAATGTTATTTTAGGATCTGCTTTTTGGTGTTTTTATATTTTTAATCTCAGATGATGCCAGCAGATTTCAGTAATTTCTATAGAAAATAAAGTCTTGTTTTATTTAAAAAATATTTCAATTCTTAACATCTTCTATAAGCCATGGATTAATTTTTCCATGTTTAACACTTTCTTTTATTCTCGGGGATGAGTTAGAGGGAACTAATCAGCAAACTAATTTAAAAGGATTATTAGATTGTTTTATAAGCTACTTCTTACTCTTTTTTATGATTATAATTGCATATCATTTTGTTCAATGTCATTTATTTGTAGCATCTGTTACATTGAAATTATAACTATGTTATAAAGTCAGTTTGTATATATAGAATTCAATATTTTAATTAATTATTAGTAATTATGAAGAATTATTTTATTTTTAATGAATTTAAGCAGGAAGACATTCTAAGGGTGTACTTTTGTTAACAAAAGAATTTCTGTTAATCCATTCCTTTTTATAAAATTTTGAACAGCATTCTGATTTTGACTATGAATTTAAGTACTAGGTTTAAGTATAATTAAAATGCAAGCTTCTGAACTATGCAGTATATCACATAATTGAGTTTACTTATAACCAACAATGAAAATAATATAGTTACTTTAGCTTATTTACCATGAGCTAAAACTGACCTGGTAATCATTAAAATAGGAGTGAATGAACTGAGTGAACCACATGGTTATCATTTATTCCATAGAGGCCTTTGATTCTGCAACCGGAATAGCTGCCATTCAGTAATGGCTGTGCTTTGTCATCAATGGAACCCAATGGCAATGCTCTTCCTCCAAAATAGATAAATGGAAGACAGTCAAACTAATTTCTTTTATTAGACATGTATAATTCATTTCAAAAATAACTTTTTATTAGTAATTCTTATTAACATTTTGAGGAAATTTTATTTCAAGTAGTAACATTATAAAACCAATATTAAATCTGTCCATTTATTGCTGTAATTCTCATGGTTTAATCCTATTTAACTAAATTTTTGCTTTAGGCACCCTGGACTTGCTTCAATTGAAAGAGAGAACCAAGTTTTTATCTACCCCTAGACTTTCTCTCCTGCTGCCCAGTATACACCCCCTCCTTACCCTTTAAGCATTCCTGAAGCCTGCTCCTCAAATTTTATGTTTTAAATGTTATTTCCCTGAAGTTCTTTTGACATCTTGTTATTCTTTCACATCACATACTCCCCTTTTTTTTTACATCACCCTATAACAATTGGTACTTACTCGTTTGCTTTGTTTTCATCTGTCTCTTCAACTAGAATGGAACCTCCATGAGAACCGAGACTGTATATTCAATACTTAGGACAGATAACCATAGAGACAAAAGGTTAAGAATCACCAAAAAACACACTGACTGGTTTGAATCTTGGTTCTTTCATTTGCAAGACCTCAGGCAAGTTTCTTATCCTTTTAGGTGTCATCCGTAAAATGGAAGATAATGCAAGGATTACATGAATTAATATATGTACATTATTTGGCATACAGTGAGGCCTTATTAAATTTCAGGAATCTAGATATCACAGTGTCTGGTACACAGTAAGTAATCAGTAAACATTTAGTGAATGAATGAATTATGTAACAGAGCTTCGGTGTCAGAAAGACTGGGATTTAATGTAAGTTCCATTAGGATTTTGGCAAAGTTATTTAACTTTTTTGAATCTCAGTTTCTCAGTATATAATATAGTGTTGACTTTCTTGAAGTTTTTGTAAGATTGAAATTAAGTGTTCTTTATAGCACATTTTATGATTTACTCTTGTTAAAAAAAAAAAAAAATTTGAAGCCCTAGATATTGTTTCCACTCTAGAACTATGGTGTTCAACAGCCCTGCCTGAGGCTATTTGTACCTGTTGTTGAGATAATTGTCCTTAGTAGTTCTAGTCATTAAAACCGTTTGGTTATAAATAACAAAAACAAAAAACAATTCAAGTTAGCCTAAATGAATTAAGAAATTAATGAAAGTTTATTTACTAGAACTTGCAGATTAAAAAAGAATCATTTACAACATAAATTTATTGTTGCTTCCATTGCCCCTTTAAACTTTATGGATTTAGCCTTCACCTTTCCTGGATGTAAACTCCAGTGAAGTCATGTCTTTTATTTTCACTCATATGGAATAGAACAGTTCTATAGTCAGTTTAAAACATAACCATAATGTCAATTCAGTAATTAGAACACACTACTATGTTAGTTTTCTATTGTTGCTATAGCAAATTAATACAAACTTGATGGCTTAAAACAAAACGAATTTGTTGTTTAATAGTTCTATGGATCAGCAGTCCAACTTGGGTAAGATCAAGGGTTCTACAAGACTGTATACCCTTCTAGAATCCTGTAGAAAAATCCACCTTTTCCAGATCCTAAAGGCTATTCACATTCACTGGATTGTATTCCCTTCCTCATTCTTAAAAACAAACAATAGCAGATCAGATATTTTTTACATCACATTTCTCTGATCTTCTTTTCTATTTCTCTTCTACTTTTAAGGACTCATGCTATTAGATTGGGCCATCAGAATAATTTTGGGTAATTTTTCCACCTCAAGGTCACCTGATTTGGAACCTAAATTGCATTTGCAGACCTAATTTCCTTTTGTTGTATAGCATAACAAGTACAGTTGGAGGGATTAGGACATGGATGTCTTTGGGGACCATTATAGTGCCTTCCATATCTGACGAAACAATAATCCAGCCTTTTAGAATGGGATTTTCTATAAATTAAGCTTTATAAGGCATGAGCCAGGGCATGCCCTTTTTACTTTCTAGTGGTAGCAAACATATTTTATATTTCAAATCTTACCACACAGTCCCCTTAAAGTCCCTCTACTCAGGTTAAAGTCACAAAGTTACCATTCTCCTAGTCCTCCCCCACCACCCCACAAATGGATTAGTCTCAGAGCATAGCAGTTGCTCTCTACAAAGAAAGCTGTTCATCAATTCCTTCACCAAACATTCTCTTACATTTTCTGTGATCAATATCAATAGCATTGGTCAGGCTAAGGGGTTTAAGGTTAACAGGACAGGTTCTTGAATCCATTTATTTGTGAATTCAGTTGGTATAGGGTCAAAGAGGTGTTTTTCTTATATTCATTATAGCAAGAAGAGTCCATGTAGCTTGGCACATAAGGTTGAGCCACAGTACTGTGAAATTGTCGGAAACCACCCGACCAAGTCAAACCAGGTACCTGAATAGGGGAGCGGGGACTGAGGAAAAAGAGAAGACAGACAGGGTGCAGGAGCAAGAACAGATCTCACAACTGTCTCTCCGAGTTTATTTCTTATGCTCCTTTTTATACATAATCTGTTCCTTTGTGTATCCCAAGATAACATAATTAAAGTAACATCTTGAAGATCAAGGTACAATCGACACTTCCTTTGACACTCCCTTTGACACTCCCGTCGACACTCCCTTTTTCTATACTTAATCTTCTTCTTCCTGGAATTCCACAGAACCAGCCTTTTCCCTTTTTTATGCAAGCAGGCCTCCCGAGATAATCCATGCACTCTTTTGAATTTTGGGAGCTTTAGCTCCCTACATGAAATCCAAAGTCTAGACCTTAGGAACAACCGGAACTAATGAAACAGCCATGAGTAATTCGAACTAATTTTTCTCTTTATCTCTAATCTCTGTTCCTTCCTACAAATGAACTTCATTTTTCTGTCTTCTGTGAATAGCTGTTATACGGTCCCTGGTCTCACATGGGTAAACATGGCTATACATAACTCCTGACTTTACATGTTACAGGCCTCACTTTAATCTTTTGGTCCCAAAACAAAATCTCTCATCTTCCTAATTGGAGTCTAATGTACATATTGGTCCAATCAACTGTAACCTGTGGAATGAAATATATTACATAGAACAAAATGCTTCATCCCTGTGGATTTGGGAAATAGATAAGAGAGAATCATTGTGATGTGGCAGAAATTTCAAAAACTATATATCATAATAGTTTGTAAATCTTATAATAACAATAAAACAAAACAATAATCATTTTTATAGTTGAAGTTCATTCAGAGCCTATTATGATCAGGCCTGAAAGATTGTATCGAACTATCACCACAACCACATGTGGAGGTTCAGGTGTTTGCTTTATATTTTAATGAAATAAAAATTGAGGTTCAGAGAAGTGAAATAATTTGCTCAAGGTCACACAGGAAGTTAGTGGCAGCCATGACCTAAATCCACATTTCTCTGGCTCCGAAGTTAATAAAAAAGATGTCAATAGAACAATACCTAGTGTATAATTTTAACTAAAAAGCATGTTTCAGAATTTCTGTACATATTAGAATTTATATTTTTATTCATGCCTATAACTTGACTAGCTATATTTCTCTATATCTATATCATATCTCTATCTATCTACCCTATTATGCTCCTTTCCTTCTCTTTCTTTCTAGGGCATATACTTAAAAGTTAATACTGGCTACCTCTGAGAATGAGATCATTTGTTATTTAAATTCTATTTTTCTGTCCATATTTTTGTTAATGATCACATATTGTTAGGATCATAAGATAATTTTTGTTTCATAAAGAACTAGAAATGTTGAGCTTATTTTCTTATTTTGCTAAGTTTTTGGAAAGTGAAAGTTTTTCTTTAGTGGCTTCTTGTCTGCTTTTTTTCCACAGCTTAAACAGAATTGTCCTGCTGTTTTCTTTTTCTAAGTAAGGTCTTCCCAATTAACATGGCGGCTCAGACACTTTTATTATTCTTTGGAAAGGTATGAGTTTATAAAAAACAAGCTGTGCAGTATCTGCTGAGTGACATTTACCACCCTCTCCGCACAAAGAATATTCAAATGTTATAGCTTTTTAAGTATTCCATAGGTTTTCCTCCTAGGTCCCTTTAAGGATTCTTTATTAAAGTTTACAAAAATATCTTTCCTTGCACCTAAATTCATCAAATACTTACAGAAGACCTATTTATACACTTTTTATTAGCTATTTACTAACACTAATAAGCTCAAGATTTCATTTAGAAACATCAGAGACATAATTTATAGATAAATTGTACGGATATTCTTGAAAGCACAGTTTAGAACACCTTGTCTTTTACATTTCTAATTTAATATAAAGAATAGTCAATAAGCATAAATAAGACTTACTTATTTTCCTCAAAATACTAAATAAATCTTTCTTTTGATTATAAACTAAACATAACTTGTTTTAAAATATAAAAAATCAAGAAGGATGCAAGGAATAATTAGACAATCACTATAATGTAGAGATAATCATTGCAATATGTTTAGCATATGTCATATATCTTGACAAAAATATAACAATGATGTGTTGCACTTTTGCAAGGCAGTGAATAGTTCTGCATTAATAATTGCAGATTATTCAGTTATACTAGTGTATAATAATTGATTTAAAAACCTCTTATTGTTAGCATTTAATTCCTTATTTCTTTTTAGTATCATAAAAAAAACCTTGACAAATATTGTTATATAAATTCATTTGCAGATTTCTGATTATTATCTTAGAAAACTTCCTAGGAGTGAAATTTCAAATGCTGTGACTTTTATTTAATATTTTAAATATATTTTGCCCAGTAGTCCTCTAGCTAGGCTGTACCATTTCTACTCTATGTATGAAGGAATACTTTCTATTTTATTTGCCTTTTATCATAAAACTAGTCTACAGGACAAAATATCTAAAACAATTGTTTTCAGACATCGAACAACAGGGAGCTCATCATTGTGATCTCCTAGAAAAGGAAATGAAATAAGGTGAGCTGTATAATTTCTACCCAGAGGCAATTTCCAGAATATGATGAAGGGACAAAGAACCAAAACAAGTCTCGAGTTGTAGAAAACATCTTAGGATGATGGAAGTGTTGTATATGTTGAATGTTGTGGTAGTTGTAAGGATGAGTACTATAGAGGAAGAAAAAATATTTTTCCTCTACTCAGGTTCTCCATCTGGGGCCCTGTAAATTAGACTGACAAAAGTCAGGTTGACGAGAGGAAAAATAAAAATTTATTAATGTGTACATTGCACATGTATACATGGCAGTACCCAGTGATGAGTAACCCAAAGCGGTGGTTAGAACTTTTGCTTATATATAGCACCTTAGGCTACACAAAGGAAAAAAGGTTGGAGCTTCTAAGAGAGGAAGGCAAGTTATTAGAAGAAGAAAGGGAAAAGTATGTTAAACAAAGGTAGTCTCATAAGGTTTGTTGTGGAGATTCAGTCCTTACCGTCTCCATTTGTAAGAGTTGTTAAGAATCCTTCTCTTTCTAGTAGCGAAGAAGGAGATGCCTTTTACAAATAGAAGGAAATTTCTTTTTCAAAAGGAAAACTTGTGCCCTGTTTATAGAGCTTTTTTGTTGCATCTGCTGGTTCTCAATGGCTTTTAGCTAAAAATAATCCATAAACTTAATGAGGCATATTTTGGCATAGCATTTTCTGATACCCTTCAATACATTTATCAAAACTTATATAACAATGTCTATGGCCATGCCACCCTAAACAAGCCCAATCCCATCTGATCTTGGAAGCTAACCAGGGTCGGGCCTGGTTTGTACTTGGATGGGAGACCACCTAGGAAGACCAGATGCTGTAGGCATAAAAAATAAGGGATTGTAAGTTGACAAGGTCTTTGCAATCTGTGAGATCAACCGAGGGTAGCCTTGCCTAAAAAAAAAAATAAAAAACAAAAAGCAAAACTTATATAATGATGTGTTTTAAATAGGGTTCATTTTATTGCATGTAAATATTCAATACAGAAGCAAGATTGCACCAATTTTTATTGTTATCAACAGTGAAAGAGAGTATGATAAATGTTTAAAAAATGTTTTCTTACATTGCTAAATGCATGTTTCTTATTGGATCAGATTTCCGAATTTACCCTTGAGATTGATCACTTCTGAATTTACCCTTGAGATTAATCACTTAATGGAATCATCTTTAGCTCATTAACAATTTGAAACTCAAAGAAAGCAATTCTAATATGCTAATTTGATGGTAAAGATAGACTATTATATTTACATAACTTTGCATATTTACATTATAATATTTGGATACAGAAATGGGGAAGAAAGCTCTCATGACTTAATTTATTAAGAAGCCAATGGTTACATGAAAATGCTTCAGAGGATAGGCTAGAAACTTACCCCAAACACAACCGTATAGAGAGAATTGGACCCACTGGAAAGTGAATAACTCATCTAAAATTATTCAGATTCTACTTTAAAAAAAGAAAAAAAAGTTTTCAGACTAACAAAAGTATCTGAGGGCAGATAAGTCCAGAACTTGTGATGTCATAAAATAATCCCTAAATTAGAAAGTAGAATGTTTTCTTTAATAGTTTAAATTGCTTTCCAAGTTTCTCTATGTATGTTACACTTTCATCTTTGTTTTTATTATTTAACTTTTATTTCATTAGGTGCTAATAGGGGTAATTCAATCTTAGATTATTTCTTCAAACTACATTATTGTGCATTTTAAAATATTATAATTTTATATTTGTCACCAATCTGAAGTAAATAATGAGTTTCTTAGATTTTAAGAAAACTAAAATTAATAGCTCTCTCAAACAATATATTTGAATGTGTGTATATATACATACATACCTATGTATATACAAAGGACTGTGATTCCAGGAGGAAGTTAGAATTTAAGCTTATATGCCATTTTAGGTTGTACAAAGGAAAAGGAGTTTAAAACTTCTGGGGGGAGAGAAGAAAATTAGGGGACGATAAGGGGAGGGATTTTATTGTAAATTAAGTGTTACTTAGCATGCTGTTCTATGCGGATATGAGTCCTTTCAGGTGCTAAGAGTTGTCTCCAGAGTAGTTCTTTTCCTAGTAAGGAAGAGGTAGACACCAGTACAAATGGTAACTTATGTCCTTCTTTCAAACAGAAAGTGGAAAGGCAAAGAGCTAATTGCCTTCAGCTCAAAACAATCCTTATGGCAAAGTGGCATAACTTGAATTGCATATTCTTACTTCAGGGGAAAGCAGAAATACTAGCAACATTTTGAATGAATAATCTCCTTTATGTTCTTTATTAATTTGACTTTAAAGATTTTAGGACAAATATAAAATATAATGTTATGTTTTCAATTAATCAGTCATCAAGTATTTATTGAATGCTTATAAATCTGGAACATCTAAAAATATCATCCAAGACATGCTCTAAGTGTGTGCCTTGAGAGTTGGAAGACAGGGCCATTTTTGCCCTGCATATTTTAAAGATTAGAAGGAAATAATTATTTAATTGATGTTAGTATATACAAAGACTAAAAGTTTTAGAAGAGAGGTGAAGGACATGATGAAGTAAGGATTTAAAGCTAACTTTAGCAATGACATGACTATCTCTGTTTTTATGTTTATTCCTTCTTAAAACTTCTCACATATGTGAGCTCCTCATTGCCCAAGGCGATCAGATACCATATTTTCCAATGTCATCCTGGAATTTTTTTCTCGCATAGATTTCTCTCCATTAAGTCTCTTATTTTGTGAAATCTATCCAGAGCAGTGATGTTTATCTCTTCATTTCTTCTCTATTTATTTTCTCGTTTAGTAAATATGGTTAGTCTAAAAAAGACAGCAGCCATTCACTTTCGAGAAAGTCTATTTTAAGTACAAGCTGCTTGTGGGGAAAGGTGGGAGACTTTAATCCTTTGTCTTCTTTTTCTGTAACAATGCTAGCTGGCAGGTAGTCAGCAGTGAAAGCAGAAGAGACTGTTTCAGAAAGAACGCATTCTCAGAGGAAAATAGTGGCCCATTATGATGTTGAACAAAGTAGTTCTGTAATCATTTTTCTAGGAAAGCTTGTTATGTGATACTTTGACTCTTTCTTTAAAAAGTAGGGGAAGGGAAAGAAGCAGGGGAAGAGGAAGAGGAAGAGGAGGGAGAAGAAAAAATAAAGAGGACCAAAAAAAGGAAAGAAAAATAAAAAAAAAATAGAGAAAACTTAACATACTTTATGAATTGAAACCAAGGCCCCTAGTGTTAATTTTAATCAGTGGTCATTATAGTTATTGTGTTTATTTTGGACATGTTTATCAATTATTAATATTTTAAATTAAGGAGAGGAATGGAGTGTTTCTAAAGACAGTGAGAAGCCTTATTTTTTTACTTTAGCTTCACAAAAGAGAAAGCTGTCACCCCCTGAACAGCTGTGAAATGTGTTTGCGTAGTATTTGCCAAATTCCTGCAGCACATTGGCATTATTTATTTGTCTTTTATTTATTTATTTTTTGAGTCTATAAGTGTAGAGGCTGAAGACTGGAAAATATTTTATATTTTACCTAAGCATGAATGACTGGATTGAATTTGCAAAATACTACCAAAGCTGTTTTTAGATCATTCTTTGTCATGGAGATGAAATTTCTGTTTTCAAGATTGGTCATTTCAGGGTGTTTTGAGGAAATGAATTGATCTCCAAGCGAATGATACCTTTTAGCATTTTTTTTATATTTTAAAAAGATGTAATTCTATTATCATTCTGTTATCTTGGTGTTCCTATTAAATCTTGATATTCTAGAGTTTTGGCTATATTTTTCTCCAGCTTTATTGTGAATTTTTAACACGTCCTAAAATTTTCAAATTTATAAGTTCTTCATGCTGTGCAATATCAGGCTGTTAGTTTGCATATTCCTTTGGGTTTCTCTCAGGGAGTTTTGCCAATTTGTTGAACAATGAATTATTACATGTAAATTAGTCGTGTGTGTGTGTGTGTGTGTGTGTGTGTGTGTGTGTGTGTGTACACTCACATTGACGAGGCTGTTTGCTAAAAAGAGTATATCACTTTAAAACTTTCTGACATTAAAGACAAGATTTCATGGGATCCTCATAAAAGTGCACAAATTATTATACACTATGATTACAAGCTTGTATTTAATGTTGTGTTACACAGTTCTTCCACAATCTTGAATAATGTTGTTCCCAGCAGTGAATTCAAATACTTTGTAGTGTAGGAGAGGAAAACTTTTCCCTTTTTCCCTTCTAGGTTCTTTGTCTTCCTAATAATTAAATTGACGTAAGACAGATTAACAGGAGAAAAGCAAATTTAATTACTTACCTACGGGAGTCTCATAAGAATAAAAGACCTGAAGGGCAGCCAGGTAACTGAAGCTGTATAATGTCCTGAGCTAAGAAAGGGGATAAGGGGTCTGGGGATGCAAAGGGGACAAGGCCATTTACAGAAAGGCTAATGAGATGTTTGGGAAACAAAAGTTGTCCTGTTATGCAGATAAGTTTCTTAGGTTAAAAAGTTTCTCTGGTAATAGCTCTCTTCCTGGTATAGGCCCCCTTTTCAATATAAGTTTAGGCAGTTTAGGGGCAGGTGAAGAGCTTTTCTGAGTTTTAACTGGGTTTAATTCAAAGGTGAAGAGCTTTTCCTGAGTTTTAACTGGATTTAACTCAAATAATCCTTGTGCCTAAGTGGCACATTTGAGGGTTCAGGGCCTGCCCTGAACTCTGTCAGTGGTATCACAACTAACTTGGTACCTCTATATGTCTGTTATTTTTAGATGAGTCATTCTATATCTTAATTATGTGAGATAATCTATAAACCATCAGTAATTTTTAGGCAACTCTGGTGTGTGTGTGTGTGTTTTAACATATAATTAATATAGTTTTTTGGCTTCTTTATTAATAAAACTATAGTAAAAAGAACATTAACATGACAATACTCTTGCCATTATGACTTATCTTGTTCTCTTATTAATGGATGTTTTATACTACTGAAACAAATACTTTCTTTGTTCTTCATCAACATTAATTTTAAGATTTAGATGCAGTTTTCTAATAAAAATGATGGAGAAGTAAAAGTTTAGTTAGTAGAATCAGAAGGATATTTTTGCCCGTCTGTTAAGCCTAAAACAAAGTATTGAGTAGGTCTTCATTTTTTTTGACCAATTTTTTTTCTTTTATATTTGAATATATAGAAAATTCAATATGTTTTTGTGCATATTGTATTTTACTATTTAGATTTATGATATCGAGTGTGCTTGGGGATTCCAGAGAAGCCTGAGTAAATGAACTAGATGTTATTGGAAGATTAAGAGTCAGAGGAATGGAAAATTGTGGTGATAAAGTAGTGACATTATTGAGTAGGCTGTGGAAAATGAAGACATGTGAGCATGGAAATAGCATGACTATGTTTTAGAAAGATCACTTGGGCAGATATAGAGAGAATGGATTAGAAGAAAGGAACAATTTTTTTTTAGGGAGTTACTGTCGTGGCAAGAGATAATAATTGCCTTACCTAGAGGAAATGGAAAGTTAAGGAGGTGGATTTCAATGTCTTTAATAGGACTCAGTGATTATTTAGGGAATGTGAGAGGATAGAGACAAGGATAGATCCTACATTTCTGTCTAAGGCAACTAGGTGGATGATAATACACAGATCCAGAAGAAAAGAAGTACAATATGTTAGGCCAGCATTCCCAATCATGAAAAAAGTTTGTTTAATTTACCTCTACCCATTCTTTTCATATAGTAGTTTCCCATCCTTTCCTAGCTTACCTAGCTATCTTGTTTCTAATAATACTCAAAAGTACTCAGTAGCTATGAGGATCAGAAAATTCTACCCTAGGAATTCTTGGCTATAGCTTACATGAAGGTGAGTTTCTCAGGTGATGAGTTTCTCCAGGAGTAGTTCTCTTCCTGGTTAGGAGGCACTTCTACAAATCTAAAATTCCTTTATAAATGTAAATTTCCTTTACAAAAGAGGACACATACTCTATTTTCAGGCAGGTAGGTCAGATAAAGATTTCTGTGAGTCTGCTCAATTGCCTGAAGCTCAAAATAATCCACACGCCCGAAGGCATATTTTAGGGTAGCATATTCTGGTACCTTTCAAGCGCATCCACCCAATTCTTGGAACTGTCACCTCAAAGATCCATTCTGGTTGCTGAGCATGGAATTTCTTGCATGTAATAGCTTGCAGGATTATAGCTTGAGAATTATAATCCTTTTCTCTCTAGCCTTTCTCTCCATGGATAGCTATGGTTTTAACCAAATTGTTTGTTCTACTTGTGTTATACTTTTCATTGAGAAAATAAGTACCAGGTTTATGTCATTGTTAGATATATTGTGACATTTTACAAACTCAGAGTCCCATGCTCCATAACATACAATGTTAACATCCACCTTAAAAAAAAAAACTTTATATATATGTTTTCAACTTTCCACTTGTATCTTCTTCCCATGTAAATCAGAACTAAACACTTCAATACCTACCCATCAGTTTAAACTGCAACATTGGTTTCTTCCTCCCGTGTAGTTTTAGGTAGAGCTCTCCAATTGAGTGATAAAGGACAGCATTTATAACATCCTCCTTTGCTCACTCTCCTCCTGGTGTTTGCTTTAGAAATACAATGTTGGTCATCTAAATTTTTAAAAAATGTGTTCAGTAACTTATGGTAAATTCTTTGAATGCATTAAAGACACATTCACTCTCATAGACTTTCTTTCCAAAATTCAGAAAATCTTTCCAAAATTCAGAAAATCTTGATAATTTTAATAATTATGATAGTTTTAATTTCATCATTCAGTAAAGCTATTCTACCTAATGACACCCATGTCATTTGTGTGTGTGTGTGTGTGTGTGTGTGTGTGTGTGTGTGTGTGTGTGTTGTTAAAAAACAAAATTCAGTGAGTAAATTTGAAGATCTAACTGGCTTTAGTAAGCGATTCATGAATGGGGTGGAATCTCTTCTAGCAACTAGTGCTCCCAGGGTTGTACAAAATAAAGGGTTTTTGTAGGAAGAAGGGTGGGCAAGGGAGCTATTATCAAAAGAAAAGAAAGAATTATTTTTAGATCAGGACATCTTTTTTTGGGTGTGGGGGGGAATGAGACTTTTTATCATGCAGATTGCTTCTTCTTTCTACTATGGGGATGGAGATGGCCTACCCAGCAGATTACTTCACTGGTGTTGAACAGAAAATTTGAGACTGGTTGATTAAGATTTTGTTTCTGCGAGAAGTAGAAACAATGATTAGGTCAGGTATTAAATCTAGTTTTGGTATTGTGGACTTTAGCACAAGTGACTCCATTGTAGACCTACAGTTTTCTCTTTAACAATGTATTTTAAACGAATGCTTTTTTTTTTTTTTTTTAATTTACTTCTCTGGGTTTTTTTTTTTTTTTTTTTGAGATTCTCTTAAGTGTCCTCATGTCTTTTATCCTGCTAGCTCTTAATTAGCTGCTCTTGCAGATAAACTTACCTACCCGCCCCCTTCTCTTTTCACTTTTAAACTTTAATTTGTCATTTTTTTTTGAGTATCTTATATCATCTTTCCTAATCCATGTCCCCTTTTCTGACCTTAAATCCTTTAAGTCATCCTTTCTGATGATGGTAATTTTATTCATCTTTACAAAATTTGTTGAAGGCATAGTATGTGGTAGTAACTGTGCTAAGTGCTAGAGATATAGTGATGTACACAGAAAGGGTCTCTGACAACAGCTTGCAAGGACACATAATTAAGCAGTACATACAATACAATGTGATAAGAGCCATGATGAAAGGAAAAGTTCTGAGTTGTTAAGGGGCATCTGGAAAGTACATAGAAGAGATATCAACCAAGACTGGGTTCAAGAATTCCTTCATGTGAATTAGGCAAAGGGCAGATGGTGAAGGATTAGCTTTCCTAGGCATTCGAGGCCAAGAGTAGGGAGGAGAAGAAAAGGGGGAGGGAGAGAGAAAGAGAGAGAGGTGGGAAAATGTATCTTATATCCATGGCACTTTATTAGTATTGAAACTGTTTCAATATAATTGAATTTATATTTATATTACTTTCTGTACAGGTACAACAACTTTTGAGGTTCCTGGTGTTTATATTTTTACATTTTTCTTTGGCTCGGAAATAGGACTTCTCTACTCTACTTTTATAATGATTTCCAAATGCCATAATTTTGCTAGTAGATAATAGGTGCTTTATACCTATTATTAACTAATTTTAGGTGCCTAGGGCAGGTATGTAAATACATTTCCAAGTTTTTCATAATAAGTGAGGATTGATATGTGTATTTCTCTGCTTATGGTGAAGTCAGAGTGTGATGAGTATAGTGTTTTATTGGCAAACATTCAATGTCAGGTTACTTTTGGTAAAGTACGTAGCATGGTATATATGTTACATTAATTATGCTATTGTACTAGCAAAAGAGTACTCTATTCTGAAATAAACCACAACCTAGATTTTAAATCAGAGGTTTGTGGCATTAGAATCATGAAACGGGCCTTAGATATTAAATGGTCCAACTCCCTCATTCTACAGATGAGGAAATTGAGACCCAGACAGGTAATGAAAGAACTTTAAATTAATTGTGATGATTTTTTAGTGTAGTGTTTGTTTTTATTTCTAATACTTTTGAGAAAAACTATTCCAGTTGTTTGCTATTTCTTTTGTTTACCTAGCTTATGTAATCAGATTATTTTTAATAATCTAGCAAATATGATCTATAGATTCTTTTAAAATTGAAAATTAAAGAACTATTAAAGGAAGAGACATTTGAAACTTGGATTTTTTTAAAACTAGTGTGTTCAAAGCTAAAAGTTAAAGAATTCTAGAAGAAGAAAGTAGAGATTGTTTTTTTATTTTTGATATCTTATGGGAGGCAGAACTTAAATAAATTTACTCGTTTTTGTGATCTACTTCCTATCTTACTTAATGATTTATAAAGATAAATCTCCAATTTGTCACTCATCTTTGCAAGAGTCTATTTTTCTCTAAGGCACAAAAGTTTATGTAATACTCACCATGTTCCTATCAAAAAGGCATCGCAAATATTGGTGTTCTTCTTTTACAAATGAAGACCTTGAGGCACTCCAAGATTGCATTGAATCATTTTTTTAAGGTCTCTCAGTTAATAAATAACACAGTTGATGTCAGAACATAGTGACATCAATGTGTTACTTTGGCATCTTTTCTGTTGGTCAGGAAGAGAAGGAGAACAGGAGGGAGACGAGGAAGAAGATGAAAGAGGAAAAGGAAGAAGTTGGGGCAAGGAAGAGGAGGAGAAAATTTTGCTTGTTGTGTGTCTGTTAGCTGCCATTCACAAGTTTTGCACAGTCATACATTGCTTTCAATTTTCATAAAAATTTTCTAAAATTGCTAAAATTAATCCTATGTTATAGTTGAGGAAGCTGAGTCTTAAAGAAGTTACATTCCTTGCTTATAGTTACACAGCTAGTATTGGAGGTACTCCAGAACCTGCCTTTTCCACCACTGCAAAAAACTGATTCTCATGCTGTTCCTTATCTCCCTGTATTTTTTCAAATGGACATTGCAAAATTCACTTTAAATTTTATTTTATTTCTATAAGGGAAGCAGACCAGCAACACTAACAAACAAAACTGTAACTCTGCACCATGGCATGTTGATAGTATCAACACTCAGGGGGAAAAAGGTACATCTATTTCTGGACTAAAGTGAAAGTAAGGAATTAAAAGTTAACATCAAAACCGAAACAAAGCCACGTTTTGTGAAACACACATTAATAGCAGTACACTGGATCAAAAGATGTGATCTCACTTCATAGTAAAACAGGTCCTGCAAGCCCAGGTAACTCAGGAAGCAGGATGGTAATTATTCACAGAAGAAAGCAGGTAGTATACTGTTACAATACTACAGTAGAAAGTCAGAAGGTCACAAAGCTGGCAGGTAACTGAAACAACTTGAAGCTGCTTGGCCCCCTTTAAAAAGAAATTATAAAATGGGAGAGAATGAAGCAAGTTTACCTAACACATCCTTGCAAGGTAAGTGCCAACAGCCTTGGAAATGTCTGCAATCAGAAATTTAAGCAGTGTCGATTACAAAGTGCGTGCATGTGCACGTGTGTGTGCGCGCGTGTGTGCGTACGTGTGCGTGCGTGTGCGTGTGTGTGTGTGTGTGTGTGTGGTGTGCCCCTCCCCTCCGCCCCGCTGAGTTTCAAGGTGTGCTTTTGAGGGTGGGGAGAAAAGGTAGGAATCGTTTCAGAAGAAGCAGGCTGTCTCCGTTGTGCTCAGCAACCTGACCACAGATTTTGTGGAGCTTGGGAGAGCCTTATCCTTTGTCCCCAGTGTGGTGGTGGAGAAATGGTGCAACCAACCCTCTGGTGCAATTTTCATTTTAGACCTTTTTCAACATTGACCGAATATGGATTTTTGTCTCTGCCTATGCAATTTCTATTTGTAATCAAGTTTTGCTGTCCGTGGGATTTACTAACTAAGTGTCCTTGTAATTAATATATATAACTTTTTTAAATGTAGAAAACAGGATCTCAGAAGATATCAGTTGGGGAGAGCAGTTTATGTTACATGTCTTACTTAATCAGATACCTTTGTCCTTTGAACGGATTGGCTTTGTTGACATTGGCTTGACTGGGCTTCTACGGTTAGGCTTACTGATAGAAAGGAATACAATGACCTCACACTTTCCACTTTTTTGAATGAGAAAAGTTCTTTCTTCAAAAAAATAGAAAATGTGTCTAGTGCTTATTTGTTGCCATAGTTTTTAGTAGTCTACTACTCTCTTACAAATTACCACCTCTACAGGTAACATTTCGATGAAGATTTTTAAAAAAAATCTACATATAATGTCATTTTTATTTTTTTAATTCTTTTCTTGTGAGGCTCTCAGCAAGAAAATTCTCAAACCACCCAGTTTTCCATTAAGTACATATAAAACTACATCTATGAAATATAATTCATGAAAGAATAACAATAACGTGATCATGGACATGCCTGGTCATAAAAGTATAGCATCTAATTTATAGAGTTGAATTCTTTTCCAGAATGCCTGCGTTCTTTATTTCTTTAATCCTTTCTCAAGTTAATCTGTTTAAGAATCTGGGAATCTTATTTCTATTTCTTGATGTTTTCTAAAAACGTTTTTGAAATACTGCATAAAATGCTATCATGAAGCATTTTTAATTTAAAGATTAATAAAAGAAGTCATTTATTGCATTCCATTAAAGAAAAACAACAAGATAAAAGGCTCATTTAGCATAATTCTATGAAATATTTTAATTTTATGTGTTTTATAGACAAAATGCTATTATGTATGTGATTATAACATATACATTCATTGTCTTAGTAATATCTTTCGTTGAGAAAGCATACTAGAAGTATTTAGGTTATTAGATAGTTGTTCATATAATAATAATTTTGTATAAAATATATGTGACTGTTTGGCAACCCCTTACACAGTGTATCTTAGACTGTGTGGGTGTATCGCTTGGGTCTACATTCAAGGGATTGAAATAAATTGAGAAGTAACTAGGCCTTTCTCCTTTCCTCTGGCCTCTCCTCTTTCCCCTTATCAACACACTTTGTGTCAGGATCATGGATAATATTTACTTCTTTTTTTAGAGCTCTAGCATTTGTATAGATTTTCCATTTTGTTTTTCGTTTTTCTTTTTCTCTGACACTTTTATGTATGCTATGTTTCTGGTAATATGTTTCACTGTAAAAGGATGATTGGTATATATATACACAATTATTTTAAGAATTAATAAGCAGTATAAATCAGAAAAATGCCCAAATTTAAAGCAAAAGCTATAGTAAATAATTTGAATGCCATGGTTTGAGTTAGAAAATTATGTGCCTAGATCTGTAAACCTTCTGTCATTGGGAAATGCTCGTGAGAGCAGTTCTGTCCCAAGGTATTTTATTTTGTTGAAAACTTTTCAATAAGGAATTTTTTCTTCTCTGATCTTATCTGAGTTGAAATGTATTCTTGTAGGTCCACAAAGAATTCAGATATGTCTTCTTGGGGTATTAAAATGCTCCCGTTCCAGTTGTATTTGCCTTAAGATTATTAAGTAAACCAGTTAATCAGGTGAGAGTTAATGAGAAATGATGGTACTTAAGTTGGTTTTAAAATATTTCTGGATTTTCTTAAATTATAAAGGAAAGCACTATGAGGATAATTTGCACCTTTATTTGTATGTGTGAAGGTAAGCGATTTTGTTAAGTGTGTTTAATATTTTATGAAAGATATCAAGATATATCCTACAATATTTATTTATGGAATGAACTAACATTATTCTGTTTTCTGTGCAATACCCTGTCCTATATCCGAGCTTCAGTTTAAAAATTATCAAAGTAAATAAATAGGCATTTTGAGATGTTGTTTAATTTTTGATTCTGAGGTTCTCTGAAATGATACTAGTTATTATCAGCTCTACTTTAAATGACTGTTCGCTAACCAAAATGACTATATTCAAATACTATGTTTTGTACAGTAAACATATGGATGATTTAGAGTTTTGGTATGAAGATAATAAATGACAGTAGATTATAATTAGAACTCCATCATGTACTTTGAATAATGATTTTCTAAGGCCGTGTATCCAGATTGTCTAGGTTCATTGGACCATCTCTAGTCACAGCTTGGAGGGCTAGCCATAGACATTGTCAAAGATTATTTATTTTAGTGCTATTTCTTGCAGGTCTCTGACTCATTTCTATAACCTAGAAGCTAGTTAGGTGTTCCTGGTTGGTGGAGCTCATACCATAGCTATCAACGTTTAGTATTTCCAGTGGTATTGCGAACCTATTTTTTCACAAATGAAAGTGTGCTCGTTCCAAGGTTATCTTCAGCTTACTGTGTTAACAGATATCAATTATCTCTTCAAATATAAAAACCAATCTCTCCCTTTTAGTCTCAATGAAAAGTAACCCCACAGAGAATTATGTAAAGATTTTATACGTGAAGGTTTATAACATTCTCAGGATTCACAAAATAGAATTATCTAGGTTTGGATAGAATGCTAGAATTTTCTTTCTAATTTTTCAAGCTATAAATAAAATACCTATGTAATATGACAAGAGGAGAAGGGAGAGTGCTCTTTGAGCATTGTTTGCTAAGGAAAGAAAGCATCATTTCTTTGCATAATATCTGCAAACTCACTTATACCAGAGTGGCACTTGGTCAATCTATGACAGTATTTAAAGATCTTGGCTGGGATGACAAGATGGTAACAACTTCTTTCCTAACAGGCATCTACCCAGAAAATGCCTTAGGCTGAATTTTCCCCAGAGGCTACCCTTGGGCATGTGAGGACCCCTTACCTATTCTCTGTCAGGAAGGGCATGTATTTTCTACTTCTCCCAGGATTCCTATTAACTTACAGGGCTGACCATAGTCAGAATTGTAAAAAAGAAAGAAAGAAAAAGAAGAAAAGAAAGAATCTATCATTATCCAGCTTTGTTCCTCATCCACTAAATCCTCCTACCTCAGAACTCAGTCTCCATGAGCTTTTTCCATTTTTTTCTCCTCTTTCTTGATCAAAGCATGTCCGTGGCCTCCTGCCTCTTTTTAAAGGATATAATATATGATGTCATGCTTGGAATTATTTGAATAAAAGGTATCTCTGAGTTCAATGAGGGAACAACCTTATGAGAGATTTCTTTGAGTGGGAGTCTCCCCTGTGCTGCTCAACACACCTCGTCACTCGGGCTGCCTGCTATCAGCTCCTTGGATGTGCCTGAGCATCTTCCAATTATAGCCCTCCTTCCTACCTCAGTTCCTCTTAGACCTCAAGATCTAGGAAACCCCTACTCTAAAGCCTACAAAAGACTAGAGTCCAGGGGAAAATGTTTTTAAATATAGAAGAGTTGGCTAGACTCTGCAGGATGTAAGGTCAGCTTTAGACAGTAGTCAGCAGAGAGGAGAGGACTCTTCATCAACCCACTGAAGGAGGATTTGACTATCGTAGTTAGGGAGATAAAAATCTGTAGAATATTAACATTTTCAAGGTAGAAGGGAGCTTAGAGGGGCTCAAGTCCAATGTTTCTACTTTGTGCAGTAGCAAACAGAGATTCTATGAAGGTAATAAAATTGTGTTTGATTTCTTAGAAGAGTTGCCAGGTTTGCACCTTAGCTGCCCAGAGCCTGTAATTTTATAGAGGAATTTGGCGCATTATTTTCTGTAGGCATTTACTTTTCTATTCCAAAAGGGGAAATCAGGCTTATAAATGCTTTTCATATTGACATCTTTTAGTTTCTATAGTTATGACCTGGAAAGAATTGTTCAGTATTTGGTGAGGTTGTTGAAACCTGGTCCGTTCAGGTTTGGGTTTTCTCTTGACTCTATCACAGTTTCATTGACTTTTAAGACATTTACTTAACTTTCATTACAAACGAGAAGTCGGCTGAAATGTTTCTCATGATACAGCCATTTTTAAGAAATTGTTCTTTTTGTATTTGGCTAGTAAAAGAAAAAAAAAATCTAGGCAGGAAGGTGCCTTAGTGTCTTTGCTTCTAAGTTGCAGCCTCAGGGCAGCAGTACTGCATACCCCAACCTGTTATACTGGTTTGGTGTTCATGTTTATTTTCTGCGGTGGAAAAAATATCTCTGTATTCATCGTGGTAAACCATGCCTGTGAGTGCCTTGAAATTTTTCTAAAACTCTAAAGAGGACTAACTAGTTTGTGACTCTTCCTTCCCAGCCTAGAGAATTTCAACGTTTTTTTTCAATTAAGAGAAGTGAAAGGACAGAGAGAGAGAGCGTGAGAGAGAGATATGCAAGGAGTTCTTGTTCCAGGAGGAAGACTTTCACTAGCTCTTAGAGATTATTTGGAACACATGAAGACCTGAGACATTTTGGAGTTGAAATTTAGATATTGAGGTAACAGGGTTTTTTGGTTGAAACTTCCAGAAGCTCTGCTGGAGAGAGGTCTTATTATCTAAAGGCAAAATAGAGCACATTTGGAGTAAGTAAAATTGCAGAGAATGTCAAGAATGGCATGAAATCCCAGGTGAGTCTTACCTAATGGGTTAGGCAAAGGTGAACATGAAGATGGCCTGGGGACTGTTCTCAGATATAAAACAGAAAATCCTTGGAGCTGGCAAATGAGATTAGGAGATAAACTCTGACGTGATATATAAGAAATACAAAATGAAAGCAACATAAATGAGCTAAGGAGGCCTTTTTTTCTTGTCCTTACCTTATTAGAAATAAAATAGCAAGCAATGTACTTGATTGGGACATGAGATAAAGGTGGTTAGAAATGGTCCTCAGTTAAAACCTGCTGCTGGGGGAAAAGTCAGTTCTCAAACGCTTTGAAATTTAGAGTTTGTTTTTATACTTTAAAATGGTCTGGAAGCACAGTTTAATTTCCTTTGATTTAAATTCTATTTTATGGCACTGAATTTGTTTTAAAGGGAAACATTTTAAGTTTCAATTAAAGTCACTATAAAATCTTCTTAAAGAAAAGGCGATGCATACCTACAGGATGACTTGATTGTTTAAACATTATTATTAATAATGCAATGAATTTTTTTCATATATTTAAAAGGTTGGATTTGCCTTTGAATCTGCTTTCTTTTTTCTTAAGGTACAGAAATAAAGGATGCAGTAACAAGTTGATGATTATACATGTATAAACACTATGTAATTATTACATTTTATGCCTATTCTCTAGATTTTGGAAAGAGTTTAAACAAATTTAGCTAACTGAATAAGACAGTAAGCCAACCTTCTCACAGTTTTTTGGGGTAGGATTATTAACCAAGCATGTACTTGACTTATCATTGGAAGGTATTCCACTTGATACCTAAGTGAAGGAAAAACAAGTGACTGAGAAGATTGCAAAGAAAATGTAATTAGGATGAAAACAAAAGGGCATTGAGCTTTAGTTGATTCCTTAAACTTCTAATCTTCTCATCAGGAAAAGTATGTGTAAATAGTTTTATTTGACAGGGCTATTTTGTTGCTCTGTTGATAGATATTTAACCACCTCCACAGTTGAACCCTTCAGAAGGTACATTCATAAATGCCTTTATAACTTATATTGTAATGCAATCCGTCTGTCTTTTTTAAATCCTTGATCATAGTAATGCACATTGTGCAATGTGTATTAAAAAATTGAGTGCGACTTAGGGGATAGGTACAAATTCCTATCTACTAAAAACAAACAAACAAAACCCCAAAGAAAAATGTTTTGAAAAGTCAGTTACTGAATTTAATGTAGTTCATATAAACAGCAAAAGTTGTATGTGTACATCTGTTAAACAACACAGTAAATTTGCTGTGTGACTTCAGACCTTGGTGAATGATTCATTTTGAGAACCGATTAAACTCTTGAAATCTTTCCATCTCTATGATCCTTTTGTTTTCTCAAAAGTTAGTTCCTTCGCAGAAAGAACAAACTAATCAAAAACAGACTCACAAATATAGTGGACAATTTGGTGATGGACAGAGGAGAGGGGGGTTGGGGAGCTGGGAGAATGGGGTGAAGGTTTAAAGAAGTACAAATTAGTGGTCGATAGTTGGTCACAGGGATGGGGAGCACAGCCCAGGAAATGAGTTAGCATTAATATGATGGCTAAGTGGAGGGCCAAGGGAGAGAGGGAGCAATTGGGGGGATCATTTCATGAACTATGTAGATGTCTAACCAATGTACTGTATACTTGAAACTATTTTAAATAAATACATTTAAAAAAAATTAGTTCCTTTGGAAATGACATGAGGAACAGAGAGGATTATTTTCCTTTTTGTTTATGGACTTTTAATGCATTCACAGACAAGTCACCTCTTTCTTTAAAAGTACCGATAAATCTTGAAAATTCTTTGTTACATACGTATTACTTGGTGGCAGGTTTCAGAGAAGGAAAAATATACTTTGCTACAGAAGGAGGAAGTTGCTTCTACTCTTCCAATTCTTGATTATGTTGTTATATTGTTCTTGGCTATTGTTATAAACACAGACAAATATCTAAGAATTTATAGAGAAACCTAGAACTTTATAGAAAGTTTCATAGAGGGGACATGATGTAAACTGATTCTGGCAGGTTCGGTAATGTAAAATAAGTGCCCGGAGAGAAGAAAGCATTTTCTGGCGAAATGAACAACAGAAACAAGGAGAAGGCAAAGAATTTGAATCCATTCAAGTATATACTTGCTTTATTCTCCTACCTTATTGAAAACATAAAGAATTTTCTAAGAATTTATACTTTGAAATAGGCTACAAATTACTAAGCATAATAGAAAATGAAGTTAAAATAATGTAACAGTTAAAATTTGTATAGAAAATACATGCCAGAACATTCTAAACAGCTACCAAACAAATCACGATTTGCTTTCAAGTTTCCTAATAGCCAAAAGAAAGTAAGAAATTGATTTTAAGATTTGTGGTGTTCAAATAATGTAAAAATGCATCATTATATGAGATTAAAAGATTTCTCCATTAAAAGTGATGATAAAAATCAGAATACCTTCTGTAGATCAACAGGAAACAAACATAACTAGAAGAGAAGGTTTTTATTAGGCAACACTGAGAAATAAAGTAAAAAAAGGTATAGATTTAAAGAAAATAGTATTATTTAACTTATCTCAGAATCTTGACATGGACAATTTACTTTTGAGCTTCTTAAGCTACTGCACCGACCTATCAGACATTTGTCAGGAAAAAAAATTATACTGAAAAAGATTTAAATTAAAAATATAATAAATCTGAAAATAAAGAAGAAAGGAAAAGAAAACAAATGAATAATTAAGAAATATAGACAATGAAATTTGTTATTTACATAATTGAAATAGTCATGCTATTAAAATTTCAGAATATAAAATAGATCATTTTGAATATTATACTGCTAAATATGTTTTATAAACTATGGTGTTATTACTCAGGTGTGTCTCCTGAAGTTTCTACTGAATTTTGTATAGGTGTTTTATGTTCGTTTTGATTACTGAAGGGTTCAGTAGTCACTGTGGCAGATTTAGTTAAGGAAGAGAAGTAGGCAAGGCAAGGACAGAGAGTAAGAATAAAGAAAAACATACTGGTACTGATAATATTCATGTTGCCTTATAAACATATTTAGAGACTTTATAAATTTTAGGTGCAGTGAGGTAATGATGTTACCTTAAGACTTTATTTTTGACAAAGATAAGTAGGAATTGTGGTGGAGTTTAGTAAGAAAATAGTAATGTTTTCATTCTTGAGTTTGAGTTCTCATAAGTTTTAGGCTCATATTTTATATATTTTTTTCAGTTTATCATTTGACCTCTATAGATTTCCTTTAGGTATCATCTTTCTTTCTAGATTAGAAAGCTTATAATATTGCTTATATTTCTAGGAATTAATAATTACTAAATTCCACAATAACATTGGTATTTAGTTAATAGAAAGTTCTGGCAAGGTCATCTTCACATGAAATTCACATTTACCTACATTGATTAGTTAGTAAATAATTTATCTTAATAATCACATAAATAAAAAGGAGAAAGAACTAGTGTTCATTGAGTACTAATTCAAGGCATAAATTTACTAAGCTCATTTGAATCTCACAACTATCTTGGCCTTCTCTTTTCCTCCAACAAAAACACCAAGATGATTCCCTATTAAGACCGCTAAGTATTTCTAATTTCTGTGAATTTCCTATGGTTTGTTCCTTCTTCTCATTTCAGTTATCAGATATCATCTCAATGATACCTTCTCTAGCCTGTAAAACTAAAGCAGCCAGTCTGTATCTTAATGCCTGACTTTAGTTCTTTTAATATTTCACCATGAATCATTTTCTTTTATTTTTTCTTTTTTGTATATTTGTCTATTGCCTATTTTCTTGCAATAAAATACTCACTGTGATGAAAGACAGTAGCTGACTTGTTTATGGCTAGAACCACAGCTAACACACAGTATATTTTCAAGTATGTTTAATATGTTCAGAAAAAATGAACATAAAATGAAATTTACATTTTTTCTAACATGAAAATTAGTTGAGCATAAAATAGCAGTCACTTAACATGGTAAATGCAAAACAAAATAAAACAAGAAGCCTCAACTAAAAAAAATATTGGCAAATAAAAATGTCTTAAAATTGAAAGAGACCTTTTTCTAGAAGAATCATAATTGATATTGAGTCTCTATTCTAGGAGACTGGGAGCAATGCATTGCCTATCAAAACTAGGGAATTTGTTCCTCCTCATTTTCTCTAGTTCTGTGTTGCAGTGACTTTGGTTGGGGTTAACTAGATGAGGTCTCAAAGAGTCTAAGTGTGAAATAATAATTACTATGGTGGTGGTGGTGGTGATAGAGGAAACATTTATTAAGTTTATGCAGTATGCTAGGGACAGTTACAGTGTTAAACATATTTATTTAATCTTCACAACAACCCAATAAGGAATATATGCTCAATAAATATAAATATAAATAATTATATGGCTATATCTTCTTTACAGAAAGATAGATGCCTTTCTGCTCTATTTCAGATTCACCCTCATTATCATTCATCATTGCATAGTGATAGAGAGCTGAGTTCATATGATGATAGTGAAATTCGACAAAAAATAAATTTGAGAGATACTTGAAGTTAAATTGATGTTTGTATTAAGTATGGAAACAGGAAGAGGTTGTGAAGACTAGTTTTCTGACTCAGGTGACAGAGATAATAGTATTTTTAACTGATTTAGGGAGCAGTTTATAGGAGAGAAATATAATGAGACTGTTTTAAACAAAATAATTTTAAACTATATGTGTCAGATATTAATGAAAATGTCCAAGACATAAATTGAAAAAATGAACAAATAAACAAACAAACAAACAAAACTAGACTTTGGGAAGTAGAACTAGGATAAAATTAAAGAGTTGGAAATTATTACACTTAAGTGATAGATGACATGGTGAATAAGTGAGAATATACAAAGATAGATGTTAAAGTAAGAAGAGAGGACTGATGGTAGAATCTAGAAAACACTAACATCTAAAAGTTGAGCAGAAATGAAAGAAACTGAGATGAGGTCATGGGAGAGAGAGAAGATAAAGATGACAGAGTTTGTGAGGAAGTGACAAGTAGGGATTTCTATATAAAATAGTATAAAATATTAAATGACAGAATAAAGACTAGTTAGAATTTGGTGATTCAAACTTGGAATTAAGGTGAGACATGAGGAAGAAACAATTTGAGAATTATCAGGAATGAAGTGAAAGGAGAAGACAAAATTATAAAGTCAAGTCCTAAGAAAACTGAAGTATTAGTTCAATAATTGTGCCATGGGCAATACCCATTGTTAGGGAGTGGGAGAAAGAAGAGTCAACAAAGGAGATAGTTACAACACAACAGTTCTATGAGGTAAGTATAATTTTCAGTGTCAGTGCAGGAGAGGATGAAGGTGCTAAAATAGAAGGAGTGTCTAATCAAAATGAAGGCTTGGATCATTAGAGTAACTTTAAAAAGCCAGGAGAGAAACCTTCTTTGAATAAAGAAGAGTAAGAAGGGTGAATATAATGACAGATTCACTGAATTGCAGAGAAGAGTGCACCCACTTCCATGGTGCTCATGCCAAATGGCCTGCATCTTTGCGGTAAAGAATGAGTTCATTCAGCCAGGAGTTAGGGTGGGGCTGTGTATAAGGTGTTGAATACATGAAAGACAAATAAAAGGACTGGCCAGAAGTAGCCTCAGTGAAGGTAGGAGATTAGTGTCAGTGAATGTGGGAAAGAAATGCCGACTGATTATTAAGAGAGTTTTCATAGAGGCATGAGTAAGTTTGGTGAGAGTATGAGTATGTGTGTTTGTGTGTACATTGTGTGTATGTGTGTGTGTTTTACTGGCCTGCTTGCAGATTTAGCTAGAGATTGTTATTCTGGAATATTTAAACTTTAACATGTAGCACCCCACAATAAGCCTATTCCAGCTAGTTATCTTCAGATTGCATGCTACCGGACTAAGAAAGAACTAGAAGAGAGAATACATTTCATTACAGATCCATCCAGCTTTTGAAAAACAATGGAATACCCAGGCTTCTTCACTTCCAATAAGATTGTACGGTATCTCATCTATATAATGTTAGAAAAAAGCCCATATATACAGCATGAATATGACTGACCTATAAGACTTTGGGATGATGGAGATGTACTTCAATTTGAAATGTGTTTGAAGAAAGCAAAATAAGGTTGGAATCTATGCTTATCCACTCAAAAATTTCAAGACCTTTAGATAATTAGTGATTCACATTGGGGTTTGTATGATATTATTATTATTATTATTAATGAAAAGAACAACTAATACAATTGGGCATTTAGTAAATACCGGAAAGGGACAAAGCTAGGATTAAATCTAGGATGTATCTGACTTTATTGTTTCTTAACATCTACATTTCCCAGGAATACCATTTTAAAAATTACCTTGAAAAATAAAGAAAAAGACTCTTCAAGGAGTGTTTCAAATAACAACCATTTTATATCCATGTGCAAAAACTAGTGACTATTAATTTGTATTACTGGAAAGAGTAATATTTTATTTATAGTTTGTTCTATAGCTGATATATCTGCTTTTCCAGGGGTACTGTATTTTAAAAAATCTCATGTAACTTTATGTATGTTTGGGTTCATCATGATTTCTCATGTCTTATCTACCCTCACTTCCTTATGATATTTTCATCATACCTACCTTCCTGGCACTTTTATTGAAGGTGATAAAGCTCTGAAGGAATAGTTTGAAGTAAATGGGTTCTACTAAATTTAAAAATGTTTTGACCATTAACCTTCAGTTTGAAGTTTTAGGTGACCGCAAACTGATATAAAGGAATATAGATTTTCCTCCACAAAATACACCTTAAAGAAGTTTTCAGACAATTGATGCTTTGCTGATGTAGAGGATAGTTCCTCTTCAGTGTTTCTAACTTAACAAATTACATGTAAAAGCCATAAACTCCTTTATATCTTCCATAAACATAATAAAAAATGTTACACCACATAACTTTGACTTAGTCAATAATTCTCGGCTTAGCCTTAGGGTTTGAAGAGAAAATTATTCCTGTTACACATTTTAATTATGCTATAAACTTTGAGAAATAGCTATTGATCTTCAGCATCTGGCATCAGAAAGTTGCTGCTTTCTTGTTCTGTAGCCAGTGGAAGTATGCCGTATAGACTAAAAATGAAGAATATCAGAGGAATCAAAGGTAGAAGATGTACAGTAAAAGACAATTTTTTGTTGAACTTGAGGAACTTAAATGTGAGGATACTGAAAGTTCACCTCCTCTAAACAACTTTCTGCTGGGAACACACATTTGAGTTAAGTAATATATTACCTTGTTTTAAGAAAAAGTGATTATTTAATGGTACTTTTTTATTTCTAACATTTTAATGCAACAATAGGAGGGCCTAATTAAAAACTTTTTTTTTTAACTTACATGTATAAGGTTCTCCAAAGCTTATGTAGAATGATGAACATTGCGATTATTATTTTAGAAATAATTATTTCACAAAGTTTTATTTTTAAATCACATGGGTAAAAATCTCCTTTCTGTTAAAATTAAACAGATATCTAACATCTATGATGATGATGATGATGATGATGAAGATGAAGAGAATAATTACTATATGCTGAACTTTTGCTAGGGGATGAGCATTGCTTTAACTGCTTTATTTATAAGGCCAGATTTAAGCCTCACATCCACCAGGTGAGAATGAGTCTTGGTTTCCTCATTTTACAGAAGGCTCAGCTATGTAAATAACTCTCTCAGGATTATATAAGAACTAAATGGTAGAGCTGGTATTCAAACCTTGGTCTGTCTGACTTATGTAATGATGGTCTTCTTGAATAGATAGAGCCTCCTTCAGTTGCCATTTTCAACAAGTTGGAAATTCTTCACAAGTTTAGAGCATTTAAGTGAAGTAGATTTATATTTAAACATACCAAATTTAGTGTTATGCATTTGTTCATTCAACATATATTTATTGACATATGATTATGTACCAGATAGTGTTAGGAGCTACTGAAGCTACATTCAATGAGTCATGGACCACAGAAGCTCATAGACCACAGCAACTTGTTGTCTGCCACGGAAGACATTAAAATGTTTATACACACACACACACACACACACACACACACACACATGTATATATATACACACATATGTGTATAGAGAGCTTCAAAAATCTCTGATAAACATTCTGTAATTATTCTCTTGAATTTCAGAATCTGAAAGGATGGTCATTTAACTTTGATACTATGATGCCTTTGTTTGATGAGTTTGGGGGCCTCAGTATCTTTATGACCCCAGCCATTAAAGATGCTATTTTGAGAGCATCAGCAGAAAGTTAGTATTGGCTTTCTTACTACCGGGCGCCCTTACCTTCGCACAGTGAGAACTAATGAGTAGTAATCATCACCCGTTTCTTCCCTATTCATTTCGTCCTAACCCACAATGTAATTAAATCCATTGTTTAAAGAACCTGTTAAGCATTTTATTTATATGATGCCCTTAATAGTGGCTCTGGATGCAATGGTTTGCACCAATCAATTTAACTTCGTTTTATGTAAAAACTAAAGCTCAAAATGTGATTTTTGAAATATAATACACAAATCTCTTTATAAAGAAAAGTGCAATGTTCTCCAACTATGTTTTAATTTGGGGCCTGACATCTACTTTCCATTGAAACTTTCACATATATCAGAGATATAATCTGGTAAAGATAGGTTCTAGGCAGTCAATTTTTAGATATGGTAGGTATAAGCTAAATTTTCAAACCTGATTTAATTTTGTTTAAATCACAATCAAAAAAATTGAAAGAGAAGCTAATGATAGGTGCAGATTGTCTGTCATCTACTTTATAACTTCTTCAAAGATATATAAAAACAAAGTGCCTTAGTTTAATGTCTTTGAATAAACATTAGTCATGGGATTTAGGCATTTTATAGAACTTCATGTTAAAGGTGGTATGGGAAGGCTACTATATGCAAGGTACTGATCCTGGAAATTTTACTGAAGTCACCTGATTTTATTCTCATAACAATATCTAAAGCTGTTACCAGCTTTTAAGTTACCATGTGTGTAAGTCATCTTGCCTGGAGGCAAGTGAATGGAAAAAAGGGAAGTTTAAGCAGAGAGGTGATATTTAATTCCTCCTTAAAGAATGAAGAGTTCTCAGTTCAATAAATGGAAAAGTTACTTCAGAGATAAGAAACCAGTTGTACAAAGACATGCCAGCATGACTAGTGTGTTTGGAGAATTTCAAACAGTTTTCTATGTGCCCAATAAACTTTAGTTATTGGAGTTCTAACTTCCGGGCTAATGTGAAACATATTTCCAGCCCACTGATTACAGTTGAGGTTTAAGGCTAGCTAAATTTAAACGGAGTGGATGGCAGTATCTTGTTTTTACTTCTTCTCAGTATATATGCACCTATATAGTCAAGACGTCCTAGGAGTAAAGAAGTTGATACCAAGGGCTAAATGTGTTCTTAAAATGAATTGGATGACATTTGGTATTTTTCCAATCATGAATTTTAACAAACGGGGCTCATTGTCCTCCTGGCAGCTGAACGAGTTGTATAGCAGTCAAAAAATCACATCACCCAAGACAGATGCTTACTGCATTTAGTCATATAAATGGGACATTTGTAAAATATTTAAGCAGCAAAAAATATACCTTGCATTGCAATGTACTTCATTTATATAGACTCCAGTCGAGGTTATTTTTCCTTGAGCTCTCACCTTCTCGATAATACTTTTATATGCATGTATTATTCTCACATTTCAGAACCCTAGGTAAAAATCTCTTGAGGCCAATACTTGCCATGACATGTCATTCACATAAAACGCCTGCAGTCATATCACACATGTTTTGTCAACCTGTACATTCTTAATCGCTTTGCTGTGCACCTGCTACAATGCAGCCTGTCAAATTGGCAGGAAAGAAGGCCAGGAAATCCCCATGCTGCCTCCTTGTCCACCATACAAGTATTTTAACTTGGCACATTAAGTATCAGTAGGAGAGACTGCAGTCAAGAAGCATTGATATTTTGTTCCCCAAAGCAGCCCACCTAAACTGTGGTTAACATCTTTGAAATATGCAAACATGCTCATGTGCAATCTGGTATCGACCTTTCCACTTCTAGGATGCCTGACTTCTTTTACATGTAACAAAATAAACAATATGAATGTCATTGCCCAACTCACTAATTTTCAGAAATAATCAAAAAACAAGAGTGAAAAAAGTAGATTTTAGATGATAAATAATTATTCACCGCGTACATACATGCAAACATTTGTGTAAAAATTCAAGAGAGATATGACTTCCAGAAAACTTTTCATGGACCACCCATTGACACCCCAGATTAAGGAGTTTTGTGTTCATCTACATTTTTTAAGAGACATGGTAAAAGGATTTAATCACATTTTCAAAGGAATTCGTAATCCAAACAGTGTGAAGATGATTTCTAAAATCTTTTCTATATCAAAATTTGTGTAATTCATTAGATGTCCTAATATATTTCTGTTAAGACTTATTAACTTTTCTCCATAGAAATAGAAATATGTCTTATTTTCTAAAAATAAAATTCTGGGTCCCTTAATTTATGACTAAGGTAACTATAATTTCCAGTATAAAAACTGGAGCAACAAAATTTTTTTTTACTTTTTGATCAGCATTTAAAAGCAGTGTCAAATTAAAGTAGTATATTGACAGTGAAGATTAAGGCGATGTGTTATTTGCCTATTTCCATTTTGCATGGA
>NW_006435762.1:6641187-6643357 GCF_000325575.1 Pteropus alecto
ATAAAAATATCTCTATAGTACTTATATTAATACTTTAATTTGTTAAATTCTCTGTTACTAATTCACTTAAAAATGAATTAAAGTGAAATCCTGTGATCTTTTGGAAAAAATAGACTTGTACAAAAATCTAACACTGCGACCGGGTTTATTGCCATCATATATGTTATAATACATACTATATATTCATTTTGATGTAATAAGATATTAATAGCACAAATAATCTTGGACTTTAGCAGATTAATACATTTTACGCAAAAACAATAAGAATCTTGTCTATTATTGAATGTGCAAAGGTAGGGAAGAATTCTAATACTGTGTGTTCTTATTCTAAGAGTCCATCATAATAAAACGAGAGAGATGGGACTCATTGAAAACACCTGTGGAGTAGTTGAAGTTTGTTTTTATTTTTACTCTTCTACTTGTTTGCTACATTACCTTTCTAACATGGGTAACTGCCCTCTAGCCCCTTTCTCCTCTTCTGTTTTTCCCATTACATACCCTTATGACACTTAGGCATAAAATGATCCAATAAAATTCTTCACAGTAAATTGTTATCCTTGTAATGGTGGAATTTCAAGCAAAAGTAGGAAATACATTTTTGTTTGATAGCATCTTTTACACCCTTCAAAAATATCACATGGATGAAATCTATTGAGAGTTTAAGGTTGATGAGGTCTTATTTCGCCCCCCTCCTTAATTTTTCCTCGTTAGCTGGGTCCTACCTAAAGTTCCACAACCTGAAAATTTATGTACCTAAACAATTCTATTGACTGTGTTAATGATTTATTTTCCTCTCTTTATTGCATTTTAATAGCCATCTTTTGTAGGATGGCCTGAGGAGAGGTATTTTTGACTAGGGTCTTCTTATAAGGACAGTAATTCCATTTTGGGGGTCCTACCCTCATGACCTCATCTAAACCTAATTACCTCCCAAAGGTCTTACCTCCAAATACCATCATAATGGGAGTTTGGGCTTTAACTTAGAAATTCTGAGGGGACACAAACATTCAGCTCATTATGTGTGCTGTTCTAACAAATGACTTAGACTCTTACCTTTCAGGTCCATTTTTCTATATTTTTCATCTATGGAGATACTCCTTTTTCCAACAAACTATATATCTTGGTCATTAAGTACAGAAGTTAAACTCATGAAATTGATCAACGTATTCTTAGAGCTAAATTAAATTGGTTTCCAGTCACCTTGAACTGAAAACTCTTTTCATAAATCAGCATGTGGAGTAAATAGAGATATTCTCAGTCTCTGCTCAGTTCTCAATTCTGCCATTATTAAGCAACTAGAAAAGCTCCCTGACCCCTTTACCCCACCCCACCCCCCAAAAAAACCCCAACAACAAAAGCAGATATCATTTTGAATATAACCATTTAATTCTAGGACTTTTTAACTTTGGTTTTTAGGATTCATTTCATCAGAACTACATTTTTCTTAGGTTAAAGAAACAACTTTTAGTGTCTATAGCTATTGTAAATAAGTGTTTGAAGATATGGAATAGAGAATGTAAACTAGAATTGTTAAGTGGAATTGCAAGGGGGAAGTACTAACACTAAGAACAAGTAGCTGCAAGGTAAGAGATTTTAGCTGAATGTAAGGAAGGAGTTTTGTATAGTTTAAAGATGTGATTTTTTTTCCTCATAAGAAAAATAAAATAAATTTACTATCATAAGACAGTGATTTCCTTATAAACAGATTTAGTCCAGAATAAGTTGAATTGCCACTAGGTAGGAAGAGTATAGAGGAGATTTTTGGGGTTATATATGATGATATTTGAGGGTTCTTCTAAACTGAGTGTTCTATTCAAAAGTTAGCTTTTATGTTTTTATGTATATGTTGGACATGAAATGAACTTAACACAAAGTGATATACTGGACCCTTCAAATTTGGTTCCTTAGCATCTGATATTGAAATGGCTGTGCAGTTAACTCTAGATGTATAAAAAAGTGGTAATACTGTAGGCATAATTTAATAAAATTTTCAAAAATAAATTTCCTAAGATATTTTGAGAAAAAACAGTTTTTAATTAATTAAACAATGCTTGAAATGAGCATGTGGTGAATTATTGATTGGCAAATTGAGAACTTAGAAGGAAGATTACTATATATCAGTTATATAATAGTTAATGCAAATTCTTTTCCAAATTCTTTTTCTTTCTTT
>NW_006435762.1:6643368-6670491 GCF_000325575.1 Pteropus alecto
ACCTTAATGGTTTGGCTGAATTGTCGAATTATTGTCCTCCAAGGAAATTGATGGCCTACCCAGTTGAACTTCTTAAAATTTCATGAAAGAATGTGTTCCTGTGACACAACTAGAACATTGCAAAAACCTACATGTTCTGGATTAGGTTTTTAACCCATTTCCCGTTTAGAAAAAAAAGGTGCAGCTGCCAGCATTAATTTAATTTTACATAAACAAGCTCCTTGAGGCTGAAGCAAATCTGACTGGTTTTCATTGTGAAAATAAAATATAAAAACTGTTCTTAGAGTTATTTATAAACAGAACTTGTCTCTAATCCTAATGTAACAGAAACCTATACATAAATCGTAACAATTGTTCAAGAATGATGTTAACATCACGTGTAGGAATATTATGTTTTGTAGGATTTGACATTTTCAGCAATCGGGAATTACTATATTTTGTAAGTGGAAATACCACTACTAAGAATAGAATGATGTCATTTATTTCCAAAGTCTATTGATACACTAGAGCGATGCGAAAATAATAATAAAAGCGAGATATTTCATGGCAAACTTTCGGGGTAAAGTTAGGATTTTAATCCAGGAGTTATCTCAGAATAAATGCTGTAGTTACAAGCACTACCAACAAATATTCTCAGGGCAAACAGGAAATGGGTTAAAATCATCTTAATTTATAGGTTTTGCTTCCTGTTATGTTATTCTACACCTAGTGCCTGTGATAATTGTTTAATCCTTTTAAGAGAACGAAATGACACTAGTCTCCTTGAAATTTTTCTTTCTGGTAATAAGCTCAACATCTGTTCTGCTGTTCTTTTCTTTCTGCTCCTGTATACTACAGCAAGGATAGATTATTCCTATTTTCTCACCTTACCACCACTCCTACTTTCTGCTATTTATTAAAGACTTTGTACCTGATGTCTAGCTCTCTCATAATTAGTGTATCTTAGAAGACACATGAGCTATAAAATGACCACATCGATGAACGGGGAACCATGTGCCTATTTGCCTTTTATTAAAACTCATAAAAAAGAGAACTCACTGGGTCAATATCATGCTTTTCTGTTGGCCTTTTGCAGCTTTCATTTCTTATATAAAATTCTGTATTACTATCTTCAATCTCAATAAGCATATTTAGCTAAAGTTATTTTAGGTAGCTATGCATGAGGAAGATTTTATAGCTTTTTCAGGAGAGGACAAGCCAAAATAGTAAATAATGTTGAACTTTCTCTTTTTTCTTCTTTTTGAGTTTATAGACGAATAAATAGCTTTCCGACACACAAGTAGAGCTTTCAATGTATTTTATGTATGTCCTATTTTTACTAATATATTTACTAAGTATATGTCCTTCTATATTTACTTTATTCATCTTTGATAATGTATGTGGCAAGCGGAATTAGTAAGATAAGTCTATTTTATTCAGCAGCACCTTGACTACAGAAAATTTTAATTGTAGATAAAGAAGAAACTCAGTTTTGCTCCTTCTTAATTTTATCATAGCCACATTTTCTAGTTAATCCCTTTTACTGTAGATTAGCACAATACAGTCTCCAATATAAATACAGAAAGAATCAAGTTCTTATTTTTGATGATCTTGTCTTTAACATATACATACTTAAGTGACTTTTGAAAGGGCCTCATGACATGATTTTTAAAAAAATTTAATATTTATATCTTCTTGAGGTAAACAATTCATTTATAATTTTGTAATATAAATTATTTTCCTTTCTATACAATTTTTAAATTTCTATCTATTAATTTTTTATAAATCTAGCTGTATATTCTGTATGATGGCTTTCATTTAAAGAATCTAAAAATTCTATATTTATAAATATCAAGGAAATACGAGATTAATCATAATTTTCTTGGCCTTGTTTCTGATCCCACCATCTGCAGCACCGTTTTTCTTCTTTGTAGCAAAACTCCTTTCAATAATTGTCTCTGCTTTCTGCCTCCTTTTTCTTTCCTCCTATTTTTTTTTTAAGCCCATGCTCCTCAGATATTTGTCCAGACCATCCAACAAAGCTCTCTTATCAAAGTGACTAATTACCTTTGTTTCGAAATCTGTTAATAAATTCTTAATCCTCATTCTATTTTATCTATAAACAGTATTTGACATTGTTGATCACTCTTTATTCCTTCCATCCTTGGCCTTAGGGTACCATACTTCCTTGTTTTTTTTTTTTTTTTCCCCTGCTTTACTAAATTGCAACTTTCCAATCTCCTTTGCCAGTTCATCTACTACATCCTCTCTCTTTCTTTTTCTTTTTTTCTTTTCTTTTTCTTCTCATTTACTTATTTATTTTATTCTTAATTGATTTTTAATTCTTTAATGTCACCACATATATGACCCCTTTTACCCCATCTATCTCCCTCCTTCCCCACTCCACCCACTGGTAACCACTAGTATATTGTCCATGATACCGTCTCTCTTTATGTTGGAGTGTCCCAGGAGTCAGTTCTTGGTCCTCTTCTCTGTCTTCCTTTCCTCCTTAGCGATCTCAGATTAGCTTCATGTTAATGATGCTCAACTTTCATTTCTACTCCTGACCATTCTTCTGAATCCTCAACTCATATGGCCAGTTATGTACTCAACATTTCTACCTGGATATTTAGTAGACATCTCAAATTATATCATACTTCTGATATTCTCCACCAAACCTGCTTTAGTGTTCCACATCCAGTAAGATGTAACTCCATTCGTCCAGTTGCTCTGCCTAAACAAACAACCAAATGAAAACATAAACACAAAACCTCTTTTTTTCACAGCTTGCTTTTAGTCCATTGGGAGAAGCTAATGTCCATGCCTTCAGAATACATCTAGAGTTTGCCTACCTCTCCTTCCTTCTGCTAACACCACGGTGGTTTCAATTACCACCATCTCTCATTTGTAATATTTCACTATAGTAGTCCTCCCACAGAAGATATCTTCCAAGACCCTCAGTAGATGCCTCAGTACATGGGTAGTACCAAACCCTATATATGCTATGTTTTTCCTCTACATACATACCTATGATAAAGTTTAACTTTTAAATTAGGCACAGTAAGAGATTAACAACTAATAATAAATTAGAAAAATAAAAGCAATATTCTTTAATAACAATTATGTGAATGAGGCATTATTAAATAAAATAAGGGTTACTTGAATATGAGCACTGCTTTACCATGACTATAAATCTGATAACCCAGAGGGCTACTCAGTTACTAACAGGTGGGTAGCGTATACAGTGTGGGTATGTTGGACAAAGGAATGATTCGCATCCTGGGTAGGATGGAACTGAATGACACAAAATTTCATGTTACTCGGAAAAGCACATGATTTAAAACTTTTGAATTATTTCTGGAATTTTCTATTTAATATTTTCTGATCATAGCTTGCAGTGGATAACTGAAACTGTGAAAAGAAAAATTACAAATATAGAGGGACTACTGTACTATTATTACTGGTTTTCTGCTTCTACTTTTGGGCCCCCTACAACTTAATCCTCAACACAGCCACACTAGCTGTTCTAGAAGATGCCTTAAATCTCCCTTTGTCTTCCTCTTATAGGGTCATCTGTCATTGGATTAAGGGCTCACCCTAAATCCAGAATGATTTCATCTCAAAATCTTTAACTTAATTATTTCTGCAAAGATCTTATTTCTAAATAAGTTCACAAATGTAAGTTCCTGGTGGACATATGTTTGGGGGAGTGGAGGTACCATTCAACCCAATTTATTTGGCCTACCCTGACATTCTGTTCAAAATTGCAATCTCCATTCCCCACTCTACTTTTTACGTTAAGTTCACAATTCTTTATATAAAATCTTCGAGGCCACAAGCATTTTGGAATTTAATTTTTTTTGCATTTTAGTAAGATGATATGAGGCATACCATATATTTTATACTAGCCTCAGTGAGGTTTTGGGCATCACACCATTATCAAACACATTGTTGTTTTGGCAGAGAAATACATGGCTATTCATATGATGAGATAAATGAAGTATATAAATAAATTTATATCAGTTCAGTTCAAGTTTGTTTCCAATTAGTGTGTGCCAAAATTATGAGTAAACTTTTGTTTGGTTATTTACTTGTTTATTACCTTGTCTGGTTTGGGTGTTTGTTTACCATCTATCCAACTTTCATTCTATGAAGGCAGAATCTTTGTCTTAAATCTGATGTATCCCAAGCTCCTCTTAATCATTGATATATGGAAGGAGCTTAATAAATAGTTGAGCACCTCCTAATGTTTGCTTCAAGAATATTCATCTGGAAATCTGGATCAAAGAAAAATGTGCAGAAAACAAGAGGAAAAAAGAATATTTCAAAAAGAGATAAAAGGGAAAATCAAGTTTAACATTTTTTAGAACACTTGTCACATTTCATTTTGATTGTGCTACATTTGGGGAAAGGCCTTTGGTGAATGAATAATTATAAATTAAATGATAGAATTATTTAATCAATAATACTTATTTAGAATGTCTTTACAGTGCTGTGTTTTTGACATGAAACAATATGTGCTTCTTTTTTTTGTAAAGCTTTAATAGCTTTTTGGAAATAATTTTGAAAAAACAAAACAAAACATAATTGTAATCAACACAGTTTTTTTCCTTGTATGTGGAGGGTTCTTAATAAAAATGCAAAACCATGAAAACACCGTAGAGAACCTAAAAAATAGGTTTTGGTCACTGATTTTAGGGAGGTTAGCAGATTTTTTGTTTGTTTGTTTGTTTGTTTTGAGTAATAGTATTTCTATGAAACAATTATCAAAAAACCCCCACAATATAATTAACTTGGTATGTTGTGTCCTTCCATATTATAAATATTTGATGATAACATAGGGAACCACTTGAGGATGACTAATTTTATCAGTGTTTTTAGTGGGATAGCCATATTGTCCTGGTGCCAGATTCTACTTTAATGACTTGAATGTAAATCAACATTTGAAAGGCATATTAATTTTTTCCATGCATCTGGAAGACTGTTTAGAAGGATAAATGTTCTAAATGGTGTTGATATTAGTCAAACCGAGTGGTGCAAATTTAACTTTGTATTTCAAATGTCCCAGTTGGACTCTAGATGACACTGAGTGATGTCCATTCAATTCTTTTTTTGTATTATCATTCCATTTCTATGGCTTCTTTGTCAATGTCTTTAAAAAGTTCTCCACTTGTACCTTCCCTTCATAGGTAAGCAAACAAATCAACCAACCAAATAAACAAGAGACAAATGCAAACTTTTTGAACTGGAATTTCACTCTAATTATCAAGTTATAACTTTGTCTTTAATTACTACCAAAACCCTGGTTCCGTAGCTTATATAAACAGCTTCCATTTCTACACCTGCTTTTTGCCTGAGCCCTCTATAGACTGATTGCCACTGTTACTGGTATTTTGATGCTGCCCTAAGAAAAGTTACTAATTTTAAGACTAGAAGTTTGTTTCAAATGTCTTTCTGTTAATCTGCTCAATAGCACTGAGCATGATAAATGTCTAATTAATTAAATGTGATTTAGATGATCTTTGTTAATCTAGTGATCAGTGTCATCATCACTTAACAAAATACTAAAAGGCTGCTGCTTGAGCTCCTATGATTATTGCTCTATAAATTGAAGTGATTAATATCTTCATTAGTAGGCTACCATATACATTCCTCAAATGTACCCTTGCACACTTATTTTCTGGGATTAATTTAAAAGAGCAGAATGATTTCTACATTCATCCATTCAAACATTTTTGACCACCTTTCATTTTTCTAGGTGTGGATACATGAGTTAACAGTATATGTGATGTCTCTCCTTTCATGGATCTCATATTTTAAAGGAATATAACAGAAGAGAGACAGATAATTGACAAATGGAACTATACAAGCATGATATTATATCAGCTAGTTATCAGTATTAAGAAAAATATTTAATAGGTTTGTGGACATAGAGGAAGGGTATGGAGGTCTGACCTCTACTTTGTCAGGGTGGATCTCTTACAGGATGCAAAATAAGACCTGCACCCAAAAGTGACAGAATGAACACAGTAATGTGAAGATCATGGGAAAAAGTGTCCCTAGCAGAGAAAATTGCAGGACCTAAGACTCTGAAACTTGAAACTCGAAAAAGAATATCAGGGAGTCTGGAATGTTGTGAACAAAGACAAAAGAGCTATGAGACAATGATGTGAAAGCATAGGCATTGGCCAGGTAATAGAGGCTCTGCAGCTGTGGAAATTTGGACCAGATTCTAAGTATAATGAGAAATCATTGAAGATTTAAAAAGTGAGGAAGTGACAAGAACTGATTTATATATTGGAAAGATCACTCTGGCGTTGTGTGGAGAATAGAAGAAAAAGGGCAGTCCATCCGCTCCCCACCCCCCCCCAAAAAAAACTTTGTCATGTTTGTAGTATGAAATGTAATTATGTTGGAAAACACAGTGACCTGCTTTCATCTGTACCACTTATTGGGATTCAGCCCTTAGTACTTGGCCTATCACTTGATAAGCATTCAATAAATGTAACTAATGGTCTATAAATGCAATGCAGAATTGGCTTTAAAAAAATATGTGCCCTGAACAAATGCCTGACCAAATAATTTTTAAATGAATTTAAATGTGATGTTTCTCAGATTATAGACTCACCTTTGTAAAGAAGGGCATGGAAATGAATTTAAATGGTTATTATAATGGATTTTAATTCAATATCTGAAATACTTGAGTGCTTAGTATATGCTATATTCTGGCAAATTACAAAACTAAATCAAATATGAACATTCCCTTCAAGAAACTTGTATTAAAGCTTAAAGTCTTCAAAAAGCGATCTACACATTTCTATGACCGAAAAAAAATATTTTTATCAATATTAACAATTTAATTAGATAGAAAAATTCACTTTGAATTATATTAAAGATATGAGACATTTCATATTTTCATGGTACTTCTTTGTTTTATGTTTTCGTTGGTAATTCTTTGACAAGTTCAATTCTAAGAGAGAACCCAGACCAGTTCTACTAACTTTCTCTCAATTTATTTAATTTATTTTATTTTATAACAAAATATGATAACTTAAAAGGATGATCTCAACTGCAGTTTTGCTATGTGCTATTGTCATTTTCTGTATTGAATATGTTGATTGACTCTTATCCATGTGAAAATGTTAGTGTCCTTTCTTTCCCTTTCACTTCTTGTACTACTTTCAGTTTTTATTTATATAGTCTTGATTGCTGAGTCCCAGTTGATATTATTAAATTGATATTTACCATACTCATATCCTTTCAAGAATTATTTTTATTAAATTGATATTTATCATACTCATATCCTTTCAAGAATTATTTTTGAGATTTGCATGGCATTTTTAAATAACTATAGTTATTTGCATTTTGTTCTATATCATTACAATATCAAGCAATTTATACTTTTGGATCATAATGGTAATTTTCTTGGTTTTGTTATTTTATCTCCCAAGTAGTTAGAAATTAGCTTTAAGTAATTATCTTGAATAAAAATGTGTTTAAGATATTCTGCATATATTAAAAACGTACTATGTTGCTTTCACACACAAATAGTTTGGATAATAATTTTTTTTTTTCCCCCCAAAAAACTTTAAAGACAATGCTCAATTGCTTTGTAGTATTTAGTAACACAGAAATGAAATGTGAGGTAAGCCTGCTTTTTGTTTCAGGCATAAATAATTAGATGGATAGTTCTTCCATCTTAATATTTAAAGAAAAATTCAATATGCTATGTCTAGGTTTTACTCTCCACTGTTTTATTTTGGGGAAAACATGGCCATTTAAATCAATACATTCAGGTCTTTCTTAAATCTGAGAAGGATTGGTTTTATTCATTTTTGCTTTTTAATTTTTTTCTGGAATTTCTATTATAGGTAGATTTGATCTTCTTGGATGCATTCCAGATCTCTAATCAATCTTTACATCATTGTTCTTTCTTTCTTTCTTTCTTTCTTTCTTTCTTTCTTTCTTTCTTTCTTTCTTTCTTTCTTTCTTTCTTTCTTTCTTTCTTTCTTTCTTTCTTTCTTTCTTTCTCTTTCTTTCTTTCTTTCTTTCTTTCTTTCTTTCTTTCTTTCTTTCTTTCTTTCTTTCTTTCTTTCTTTCTTTCTTTCTTTCTTTCTTTTTCTTTCTTTCATTAGGACTGTGAGAATTTCTTGAGTTTGTCTTCTGGTTCACTTATGTGATTTTCTGTATTAACCAATCTGATATTCACTTCATTCCAATTTTAAATTTGGAAAGCATATTTTTATCTCAAGCAATTATTTTTTTCTGATGATGTATTTTGATTATTTCTGTTACTACTTGTTTTAATTTCTTTGATGAATATACTCTTAAATCTTTTTTTCTTATTTTTTAATATAAATATTACAGATACACCCAGTAACTCTGACTCAGCCAACTAATTCCTTGCAGTCTCTTACACTCAGAATCTTTTCAAACATATGACTTTTATTAGTAAGTTTGGTCAAAGATTGGAGTGTTACCCGCTCACATTGCATATTTTAGTTCCAATAATGTAGAAAATGAATACAGAGTTAAAACTGTGGGCAAACTCAGAAACAGTTTTTCTTCTTAATTGTTTCTTTCTATTTCTGCCTGATTTCCTATGATGTTCTCTTTCCATATTATGCCATATTTACCATGTTAATGACAAGATGCTGCAGTGCTTGGTGTTTCTATGATACTGCCTGTGGCACTTTACTACATTGTGACATGTTGCCAACTCTGTGCCAATTTTTGCTTGCTGTAGACATTGGCATTTGAAATACTCTTTGGTACTTTACTGAATAGCTGCTTCCAAAGGGAGCCAATAAGAACAGTGAAAAATAGTCAATTTGTGTGGAATCTGGTTGGTTTAGGCTCTGTCTATTCTCACCTCCGGTCTCTTTGAGTGAAGGGATTTTTGTGGAGATCAACCAGAGGCTGCTCCACTTACATCTCAGGAAGGATAACATTACCCAGAAGGGGCTCAGAAGATTGACCCTAGTATGTTATTTAGTCTAGTTCCACTATTTTTTTTTTTTTTTTACAATTTAGCAGTAAGGCACACATATATATATTGCATCGTGTGTTCACCACCCATAGTAGATTTCTTTCTGTCACCACATATTTGACCCCCTTTACCCCATCTACTTCTCCCCTACCCTTCCCCCTCTACCCTTTGGTAACCACTAGTCAGTTGTCCATGTCTGTGAGTCTTTGTACTATTTGTTTGTTGCTTTTAGGTTTATACCCTACATATAAGTGATATCATGTGGTTTTCAACTTTTTCTGTCTGGCTTATTTCACTTAGCATGATTATCTCAAGGTCCATCCACGTTGTTGCAAATGGCAATATTTCATCTCTTCTTATGGCTGAGTAATATTCCATTGTATATATGTACCACAGCTTTTTCATCCAATCATCTATTGTAGGACACTTTGGTTGCTTCCATGCCCTGGCCACCATGAATAATACTGCTATGAACATTGTAGTTCCACTACATTTTAAAAAATTTTTATGTTTCTGCTTGGGAATAGCACTATTTCTTGGTTTTGAGCCCACATGTAAGGTTTCTTTATTTTTATATACCAGAATTCATTTTTAATGGGCACATGAGGCAGGAAAGAATACCTGTGCACATATATCAGTATCTGGAAATCTTAATTTTAATTAATTTTATCAATATAAACATTCATTTTCAAATTAAAAAATTTGGTAAGAGTCACAATAATCTAATGTAATATGTTTGAATTAAAATCACCATAGAATCCAATTAAAATATTGAAGTAATATGGTTAAGTCTAAGAAATATTGTTTCTTTATGTTCAGAAATAGTTTCATGAAACCTAGCAGCATCACATATTTTTCTCTTCTGAATTGTCAGTATGTTAATATTTAAATGATATCAAATGTGAAGGAAATGATGCTGTTTAAGAATGTATTGATTATCTGTGACCTCCTATTTCTTCAAAGTGTAATTTCAGACAAGAGTGACTGATGTTGAAGGTACTGTGAAGACTGCATATCTACAGAGCTTAGTCCTGAGGGTATTGCATCCAAATGAATCATTTAGGAAGTTGACTGATTTCATTTCATCTATCAGGACTCTATACTATTGGCTGAATTATTAAAATTGTGGTAGGAGTTATTTTTTCTTTTATGGATTATGATGATTATAAAGTATATTTTAGCTCATATTGCACAGACCAGGTTTGTTTTCACTAATATTTTATTTTTAAATCATCTCACTGTATTTAAATAAAAAAGTGTGATAATATGAAGGAACACCAATCAGATTGATATTTGAGGGTCTAGTTGAGGCTGGATTGAGAAAAATGATGAGTCAAAAAGAGTAGAAAGATAAAAGAGGAAATTGCTCCAAATATTGCAGTGGTACTGTTAGTGAATGCATTAGTCTTCAGTTCAAATAGCAGACTTTCACTTCATTGGAAGTTGATTAAATACCTTCCCTCTTTGCTTCTTCCAAAGTTGCTTATCTGTAGTTTTATTTTATTTGGGGGGGCGTGGGGGTTAGCTAATATTGTAAATTTACATAAAAGAAAAGAATGGACTTGCTTCTCTTAGGATTACATCCTAAGAAAAAAACCTGGCATTTGAAAAATCTGAACTAGTGACCCCTATCATTCGAAGCATTTATTTTATCTAGCTTATAAACATTTGTATTCTCTGCCTATGTTCAATTGTCTAGCAGTAAGTAGCGTAAATATGTAATTACATGGTTTGTTTTGTTGTAATAGATTTCAGAATACTCTATTATTATGGTGCTGTTTGAATTGTGTTTAATATATCAACATAAACATATAAACTGAGTCAAATTATTTGCTTGGTTAACAGCAAACCACAAGTTATCACAGTGTTCTCAGTTTCAAAATGTTGCGTGACAATAAAACCATTTGATTCCCTTTGTTCAGGCTTGATCCTCAAAAACTTTGTAATTATTTCCTATAGTATATTAGATACAACTTTTGGAGATGATGTTGATACATCTACAGCACCGTGCAAGGGCCTCACAAAACTATTTAAACATAATTTCTAATTTCCATGGCAGTTTGTGGCTTATTTGTAGTTGATAGCTTCTCTTAAATTCCAAAGTGTTTTTTTCCCTTTGTCTAAACCTCTGATTCTTCAAGTATACATGCACAAAAATGTTTACCTTTAGAAAATTTCAATTATTTCTATTAAAAAATTAGCATTTCACATGATGTTTATTTACTTTGAATTTTCTTTAGGCTATCCAACTTTACTTTAAACTACTATTAGTCTGTTAGGCAATACAATTGTTTATAAACCTTGGTAACTACTAATCTCTTTAAGAACTTCTCTTTTATTATTCAGGGTTTTAAATAAAGACACACAAAAAGATGTAGGATTTATATCTAGCTTTTTCTAGCTATCTGATTCTACTACCTGCCTTTAGTTTCCTGTCTCCTCTCCTGCAGGCCGCTGTTGTTAGCTCTGTGTGTGTCCTTATTTCTCTCATTGTCCTTCCTTGCCTCTCTGCCTCTAGTCAATGAAAAGGGCAAATTTAAAATCAGATTTCCAATATTCAGATCAAAAGCATTAGCATCACCTAGGTAAAATCTCAGGCCCCACATCAACCTTACTGAATTTGAATCTACAAACTAGTGTTTATATTGTAGTTTGAGAGGCACTGTCTTTGAGATGATCTGAATTGCCATCTTCTTATATCATTCCCTTTCCATAACAGAGCATCTTTTGAGCTACTACCATTTCTACTTTCTTTTCTTTTCTTTCTTTTTTTTTTTTTGCATAAGAGTTAATCCTGGGGATATATATGGTTCACAGAATAAAGTTCATGCTCTTGTGTACTAAAATGTCTAGTACTCTTAGATCTGCCTTCACTTATACTGTTGCTACTGATCATTGGCCCATTTCCATAATTATGGTCACAGATATAATACACCAAATCACCACCACTACTCATCACCCATATCCTCTGGCATTCTGCCTTTCTGATCTGGAACTGTGTGTGCCAAGCAGACCTTGGACTTTGCAGCTGGCCAGATAACCATTCAGGGTATACTCGACAGACAGATTTTCTCTAGGAGAACCCAAGCCCTAAAATTGTACTTGGGAGAAGTGATTCCATTTGCTTTCAGATCAAAGCTACATTCTCCATGACAGTTTGTATGAAGACAGTTTATTCCTAGTAATATATTTGAGGACATATTACTAGGAACCCTGTCATTAATAAAACATATCCCAAAGCCTATTTGATGGCTGGTGACCTTTGTGTCTTTTTGTTAGAGGATATTAAGCCGCCTAGACATATTCTTTCACTGCTACTAGGGTACCATAGAGACATAACTCATGTATTTCTCAGAAGGTTCATCAAGCACTATATTTCAGATAATTCATCACGCAAATATTTTAGGAATGGTTGGAAAATATTCCACATTATCTGAAATTAATTTCCTTATACATATTAGATTATTACCACATGATTGGTAAGTTTGAACACCTCATTTTCCTCTAAAATATAATTCAATAATTTACAAGTAACACTTTCAACTCCTGGCCATGCATCATGCATGGGATCATAGATTTAAATAAATAAAATTGTCAAATTGGTTTGACTTCTGTAACACAGTTGGATATACTGATTCTAAGTGAAAACATATGTACAACCTTCTGCCTCCAAAATTATTTTGGATTTTACTTTTGTAAAATTATATTTTAAGTGATTAATTAAATAGTAAATTTAGGTTAACAAGTCACAATTGAGTATTCAGGAAGGAACACTGAAGTTAGAATTTGAGTCCCAGTTATTCCATTTACTAACTCTATAACCATGGACAACAGACTTATTATTCTGATTTAATATCTAAGTGAGATAATATGTTCTTTCTATTAACATGTAATGTATTATTTACATTGAAATGCATTATTCTATCTCAAGGACTGCTTTAGGTTATGATGCAACAAAATTCCATGATGTAAGATTTTTAGTAAATAAGTCAGCATTTCCTGACAATAAAAAAATAATAATGATAATAATAGCTGATATTTACATAGCCCTTTTATCAGAAACTATTTTAAGCACTTTTTATTTATTAGCTCATTAATTGCCCTTAATATAAAACAGGTAGATACCATTATTATTCCTAGTTTACAGATGAGAAAGCTAAAACATGATGAGAAACATGAAATTTAAGAAATTTCTTCAGAGTCATAAATTAATAAATACAAGTAGAGGATATGACCTATTTCTGTATCTATATCTAAAACATAGCAATGATGATTAGAAGTACAAAGAAAAAAAATACATGGAGCCAAACTCTTTTTTCATGAAAAAATAAAAGAAATAATTTTAATGTTGCTTTTTAGAGCAAAGGTAACTATCACAAACATTCCTTTTTGCCTTCTTCAAGCTATTCATTAGTGTAGCATCTTAAATTCACTTAACCCAATAAAAGATATGTTTACTAGAATAAAACATTATTACCTATCCTTCTTCCCTCCATCCCTTCCACCTTGCCTTCCTCCCTCCCTGCTTTCCTCCCTCCCTGCATGCATTCCTTCCTTCCTTCCTTCCTGCCTTCCTGCCTTCCTGCCTTCCTGCCTTCCTGCCTTCCTGCCTTCCTGCCCTCCTGCCTTCCTGCCTTCCATATTAAATCTATCTAGAAATGAGAATATAACCAGATTATGAAATTTCAGAAAAAAATTAAAAAATTAGAAATTTCCTCCAATAGTATTTTGTGTATATGAATAATAGCTTCTAATTTATTGCCTCCTAGTCTTTTTTTTTCACATAAATATTTCATATAGGTGAGTATTAAATACATATCCAATTTGAATCTTGATATTTACACTTAACCCAATCGTATATATGTACATATATGTGGATGTATATGGATATATGAATAATATACTTACACATATATGTATGTGAATAAGCATGTGCTTATTTCTTTCTCAGCCACTTTAATAATATGTAATATTCCATCAAGTAAAAAGTAGATGAATTCTGACCTAATTAGTCATTACCATCTTCATGCTGTCACTCTAATATATAACACAATAATGAACATTAATGAGAAGTAGAGTATGCCACCCCGAAAAATGACTTTTTGGGGTACTGATTATGTTAAGCTGGATATTTTTAAGAAAAAAAAAAAGACTCAGGAAATCCTTTGACTTTTCCTCTAACTTCCTAAAAGAATTTAGATAGAGTACCTGCTCCCGGAAGGGCACTATCATCATAGATAACTATGGTTTAATATGAACTAAGTTCGATAGACATGGAGGAACCTAGCAAGGCTCTTAGATGAAGGTCAACTCCAAGTTTATTATTCTTATTGTGATATGTTGACAGATGGAACATGCATGGAGGAGGGCAGTATTGTTGGCAATTTATCCAAAAGATATTTTAAGTCAGGAATGTTAGAAAAAAAATTATCATATATCCCAGAAATAAGAAAGTTGGAGAGCAGGTTTTACCACCTGTCTTACTCCTGGTGGTAAAACTAAGACTGACAGATAGAAATAAAAGATTGGCAAATTTATATAAAAAAGCTATTTCTAATTGCTCATGTTTCTCAAAACAATCAGTTTGCTAATACAGTAAAAAAGCTATTTCTAATTGCTCGTGTTGCCCCAATCAATTTGCTAATACAATAAATCCCTCTTGTAGAATGTGTAAGCAAATGTCCTTCTTAAGGGACGTTTCAGACCAGGCTTCTGCTAAAACTGGGGTGTTGGAGTAGGCCCTTCAACTTTCAAGTCGGAATTCTAACTTGAAATTCTAGTATTTGAGTACAGTAGATATTAGTAAAGAAATATTCGATAAATACTTTTAATTGGTTAATAGCCATCAACAGAAATTATTATTTTCTTAAATTTCTTTAATAATTTTAATGGCAAAAAGAAGGTCCAATAATCTGTAGTGTTTTAAAGTTTTGAAATACTTGTTTGCACATTATCTCATTTAATATACCTTTTGAAATTCATAATTTTATTTTTATCTGTGAATGTTTAATTTATCTCTTCCAATTCATTTATTTACAATTTTACCAAAGTTTGAGATGAAAATGCACAATGTTTTCATTTTGAGCATTGATTTTTGAATCTTGCTGAAATTTTGACTGATTTTTTTTTTTTTTTCTGGAATACAATAGAAGCTCTTTTATTCTTTCAGGTCTGGCATGTGTTGATTTATTGTAAGTCATTTTAAGTGAGAAATCTTAAAATGATGCGTATATACCTAAAGTTTATATCTATCTATTTACCTATATGAATCAATACACATTTATTCACTAATATTTTGGTTCCATTGATTAGGTTTCCACACATCTCATCATCTTTGCATCAATCACATTCATATGAATTGCGGTTTTGGTAATTTCATAGTGGAACATAACTCAAGAAACTTATGATTTAATCTGAATGAAAAATGTTTCCTGGTCCCACTTCCCCTCCTCCCCCAACCACTGCTGGGTATCAGAATGCTTTTAATTGCAAGTAGTCAAAAGAATTCTTCCTATTTCTTCTGTAATTTTCTTTCTTTCTTTAGTCTTTCTTTCCATCTTTACTTTTTTTCCTTCCTTCCTTCCTTCCTTCCGTTGTCTCATTAAACAAGAAATCTGAAGGTAAGTGACAGGTTCCATTAGGATAGTAGCATTCTCTCTGAACTCCTCTGCCTTTTCATTAACTATAATGAAATGGTTGTCACAAGTTTAAGCATTAGGGTCATATTCTGAGGATATCTTCCCCCTCTATGAGAAAAGCAAAATTTTTCTACTTGGCACCAATTAATGAATGCTTATGTCTCATTGGCCATAAATGTGCCAGATGACTACATCAATTTGCTAGTATTTTAGCTGATCCCACACCTATACTGAAGTCTTAGATTATGGAGGGTCTGGAAATGGCCGTTGGGTTAGCAAAGCAATAATATCTGCCAATACTGTCTTTTACTAATTTGTTTTTACGGAGTCATTCTAAAAGTTTGGACCTAATTTTCAGAAATTGAACTCCTCCTTTTTTGTGCTCATCTTTTCTTAGCATATACAACTTATAAAAATTAAGTTGTATAATTATAATATTAACAACTAAACTGAATATTTTGATAACAAATATAATAAATTTTGACAAGCATACAACTCACTTATGAAATCAGAAGTGCATGGATATATTTCAGAATCACTATGAGCTGGGAGAGTGCAGTGTTTCCTGGACATCAGTAAAATATATGTTAGAGAGAAATTTTCATGTAATCCAGGAATGAGATTAAATGGTGGCTGACGAAGAAAGTTCAAATGATCATGGCTAGAGTAATTTTTTTTTATCATCATCAACATCACTTATAATTGTATTGTGTATAATTCAATATTGACAATATTGACTGTCCTGATATTTTGAGCCTACAGGGAGGATTATGTATAAAAATTTTTAATATATATTTAAAAATCCCTAATTTAAATACAGTATTCCAGAGTAATGTAAAATAGATAATCCAGTTTATCTCTGAGTTCTTCAAGGGGCCAGACTGTATTCTATTCAGCTTTTATCTCCAATAACCAAAATGAATTCAGTACATGAAAAGGTCTCACTGAAAATTACACTGAATGATGATGATAATGATGTTGATGATGAAGATGTTCGAATACTATATTGGATGATATAGAACCAACTTATTAAGAATCTAAAAGAGTTTATCCTTATCAATTTCATGTTTATAAGTTCTCTATACATTTGTCAGATGGGAAGTCTACTTTGTGGTTTGGCATTCTAGCATTCGGTATTATTTACTTGGCAAGTAAATGCCCAAATTTACCCATTTCCTTTAAAATCAAAATTTCCTACACATAACTAACAATCCCAGATTATTTGACTAAATACAGAGAATTACTGTCAAAGACAGCAAGAACATACTAATAATTGAATTCATAATAGTAGAAGTAATAGACTGTAAATATTTAAGTGGAAGAAAATGTTGCTTGCTTTTTCTGTTAGAGACCAGAAAACATAAGTGTCATTTCGTTTCACAAATGAAAGACTTCTTATTTCTGTTTATGGTAACAGCTGGAGCTGCCCATGACTTTTTGTTTGTTGTTGTTCCTATATTCTTTATAGCTTCAGGCAATAATTCACTCAATTTATGTGAATTATTTGTATCATCAGTTTTGCCACTCTGTATATATTCATGGGATTTGGTAAAGTTGTTTTAATTAAGAAGATTTTTCCCCTACATTATGTGGGATAAAGAAAGTTTTAGTTTGAAACTGTCTAAATTCAGGGTAGGTCATGTACTTCACATTAAAAGTTTTGTCCATGTTCCTAATGACGTTGCTGTTTGGATATTTTTAAGGCTGTCAAAATGAACCATTCTGTAACTGTTTTCTTTTTTTGTAAGGACAGAATTTATATTAGTCCAGTTGAAAATTTTATATGCCTAATAGATATCCATAATAATTATCAGTGTTTTAAATTTACCATAGGAGCATACCTTAGAGGTATTGAGGGTTAGGTTCCAGACCACTGTAAAAAAGCAAGTATCACAGTAAAGTGAGTTGTAATCTTTTTGCTGGTGGATGGTCTTGCCTTCAGTTTGTAAAAACTGTAATACCTGTGGAGCAGAATAAAGCAAGGTGTGCCTGTAAAGTCTTTAATTTTAGTTCTTCCAGAAAGCCATGAAGTGGATGTCCTGAAAGCTGTTTTTCTGGAAAGCCCCATACCTAAAAAAGTTAAAGTTAGGTAAGAATTCTGACAAATTTCAGAATGTTTTACAATTCATGTATTTTCTACTGCATATTCTTGAAGTTAATTAGTAGCAATATAGTGACATGACAACAGGTATTAATGAGTATATTCATGGATAAACCTTTTCATAAGATACAAAACACCATAAACATAATGATAAGTAAAATGATAAAAATAAAAATATGGGACTACATGCGTAACTCTGTAATACCTCTTACTTCCTTGAATTCTCTCAGTTAATAAAAAGCAGATCATTTTATCTCTGTGATAGTTTCTTTTGCCGGATACAGATTTAGAATTTTTCACCAACTTGGCTGGATAATCTGTATGTGGAATAACAAAAGAAAATGACTGAAATGCTTGGTCCAGAGCGAGAAAGGTTCTCTATTGTTTTATCTGCCAAGAATGCAGTAGAGGTAGTTGACAGTTGAGAGAGACTGCATATACAGTATGTCTCAAAAAGTGTTTTCTGGATCTGATGCATCAGAGTTATCTGCAGTGCTTATTAAAAAATGTAAAAAAAAAAAAATACCCATCTCCTAGAGATTTAATTCAGTATGACTTAGGTATACCTGGATTTTTACTTTTGTGCATGCACAATTTAATCTTAAACATACTAATGTTTTGAAAAACACTATTAATTCTCATTGTTTCCAAATTCTTTATCATATTATACACCTAGAAAATAACATTAGATTTGTTCCCATTTAAATATCCTCACTCACACTTTAACAGCGTGGTGTGACTATGAAGGACACTTCTGGATATCATACAAAGCAATTATTCAGAATATTATTATACATTATATCTCTCAATAGTCTTTAAATATAAACTCATAAAATTCTTTTAGAGTTATTGATATGAAGAGATTTTGATAAAGGATGAATAATTATTATTTTATCATGTAATAAGACCTATACAATCAGTGTCTTTATGTCTTTTTGCTTTGAACATACAGCGCTGTGTTAGGCACCCTCTAGGATGGTTTCCAATGATCTTTGCCTTTTGGTATTCATGCCCTTTTGTAATCCTCTTCCTGTCAATGTGGGCTGAACATATTGACTTGCCTCTAATTAATAGAATAGAGCATGAATAATGGAATGTCATGTTTGATATTAGATTATAAAAAAACCGTGGCCTTCATCTTCGGTGTTCTCTCTCACTTGCTCTGAGGTAAGGCAATAACTGTGTTGTAATCTGGCTCGTGTAAAAATCTACATGTCAAGGAAGTGAGGGAGGTCTTCAGCTAGTAGGAAGCAAGGTCCTCAGTCCAACAGCCTGCAAAGAACTGAATCTTGCCAGCAAGCATGTGAGTGGGCTTAGAAGCAGAACCAACCTGAGTCATGCTTCCCTTAAAATCACCGCCCCAAACACCAACTGACTGCATCCTCACTAGGGACTTTGCTGTTAAGTCCCCGACTAAGCCATGCTGTGATTCTAAACCCACAGAAAGTATGAGATAATATATTTGGCATTTTAAATTGCTAAGTTTTAGAGTTATTTGTTTTGCAATAATAGGAGACAGACAATACAGCATCTGAGACTTGCATTAACCACCTCTAGTATCATTATTTCTTTACTTTCTGTGTGACCTCTGATCTTTTTTCTTAAATAATTTTATTTGAGTTACCATAGGTGAGTTTTTATTTAAAATTGACATAAGTCCATTTAAAAAAAAATAAGAGTGGCATTAAGATTAAAAAATTTGCACAGATAACTCATAATTTTTAGGACCTAGGAAATATAGCCCTCATCCAATTTCTTTCGCTCAAACTAAATCATAACTGCAAACTCATTTATTTTTGAGAATTTATTATATTCTTTTTCAGCAGAATTACCTTTCTCTTAGACCAAAATTGTATTATTATAGAACACTAGCACTAGAATAGATTTTAAATATTCTAGAAATCAGCACTTTTGTTTTATAGATGCGTAATCTTAGCTCTAAAAAAAAAAATGAGGTGACTTAACAAAGATGAAACTCCTGCTTAAACTGAGATCTAACTTTTTTTCCTAGTGTTTATTTATTTATTTATTTATTTTTTATTCTTTGATCATGGTCAAAGGAGATGCTCAGAAGCTTTTTGGGAGATAAGAGATATCTAGCCTGTAACTTAAGCCCTGTCATGGATAGCTTCCAAAATGGGATAGCCCATTTGTACTAGTATTTCAAAACTCTTCTCAAATTTCCCATAGTTCTATATACTATAGAGATTCTCTCCATATGTGTGTGTGTGTGTGTCTGTGTGTGTGTGTGTATAAACATATATATGTAAATATATAAAACCTCTGAATATTTCTCACTGCTAAACAACATTTAACTAAGTCTCCAGTATCTGGCTTTTCTATGATGGCATCTATAAAGGCTTTGTGCTATTAGTCTTTAAAAGCAAAGCATTAATAGTGTTAATTAACAGCATAAATAAAATTACATTTTAGATCTATTATATAGAAGGTGCTTTGGAATTATTTTTGGATTTAAAAAAAATGGACAGAATATTGAGACAGAGACACTATTCTAGAAGAAAAATTCCTACAGAAAAAGCCAGGTCTTTAGTGGTTTACTAGAGAACTACTTTATGTCACAGTGTTACTATGAATGAAATTTTAATGGTATTACATGTAAGAGAATGTTGTAGAAAACATTAACTGTTTCCTCAGCACTAAGCAATATATGTCTTATTTACATCAGTTATCTCTTTGCAAAAGACAGAAGTTGAGTTTGTTTAGATCTTCATCTTTCTGTTCATTTTGCAAGCATTGACCACTTCTCTTACTAGTTTTATGTAAGTGCATGGAAGGTTCTGGAATATCTTTCTGGTTGTACTTGGCCGAGGAGTTATTACACAAATAAATGCCAAAGAGTTAGGGATTTGCTTCCCTGTCACCATGTACTACCGTTGGAGGCATAACTTTCATTTCTTGTTTAAATAAACTTCCTCCAAACCCCCAGGACTAAATTAAATCAAAGTAGTTTCAGAGCTCAAGGACAGAATAAGTCACTATGAGAAAGTGGGACAAAGAAAATCAGGCATGCCAGATGGAAAATTCAGACTAGCCACTATCTTTAAAATGTCAGTGCTGTATAAAAGGGTTTTGTAAGCCATCAATCAACCATGGCTCTAGAAACAGGCAAATGGCTATAGAAATTTATCTTTTTTCACTAAACCTTAGAAAATTATTTTCAAAATGGGCTGTAGTTGAGAATATTTATGCAGGTATATCTGAGGAACTGAAAGCAAGAGAGATGGAGGAAGAATTTCTAGTAAGATCTTCGTAACTACTGGAAAAGTAAGCCCTTGTTTTCATAAACAGTAGCATCTGAAGTTAACATACAATTCCCTGTATTTATTTTACTTTTAAATTGACCTGTTTCCTAAAACAGGCAAGATTTAAATCTGGTTTTCTTATGGTCTTATTTATTTGTTTGAAACAAGATTAAGAATTGTTTCTCTTTTGATCATGACAACCAATTTATAAATTTATGGCAGTATCTATTTATTTCAAAATAAAAATGTAAACCGAAAGCCTCTGATTTTCAAAAAAAGAGGAATCACAAAGAGAAATGGCTACAGCAACCTTAATGGGATAGGAAAGCTCTGCAGAAAAGCCTATAGTAAACCAATTTCCTTAGAGTGGAGGTGTCTTTAGTTCACAATTACCCATAAAAAATGGCTGCTTACCCTTATAGCTATTCCAACCTAACCAAATTAACACTAGCTAGCACAGACATGAAACAATATTAATATTAGCATTTATAGAGCACTCTCTATGTACTGGGCAGTCATGCTAAATCATTATCATATATATACATATATATATATATATGTATATATATGTAATTTTTTTAAAACAGTTCTTCGACTCAGGTACTTATATTATTCCTATAAGAAAATGGATGTTAAATATCCTATATAATTCCCTCCTTCTATACTTCACCCATGCCCTGTAGAAATTTTTAATGTCATTGAAGCATGACAACTATTTATTATATGGTAATTCGAATACAGACTCTATGAGGTCACTTAGTTGATTTCAAATACTTGTTCTATTACTTCCTAGCTGTGAAACCTTAGATAATTGATTGATTTATCTTAACATTTGGGTTTCCTAGTATATAAAATGAAAATTATAAAAGGATAATTCTGAGGATTAAATGAGATAGAACATATAGAACTGCCTAGAACAGAATCTAACATACAATGAACTCGAATTCAGCTGTATCTATTATTTGAATCTTCTTCAAGATTCACAAGCAAGAAATACACAATTTTAGAAGTCATTTGGTTAATTGTTTTAAATGAGCAAGTTAATTATTACAAGATTTAAAAAAAATAAAAACGTTTTCTGCTTTCAAATATATAATTAAGTAGAAGTGATAATCATATATCGAATGTATCATAATATTTGCAATATATTATGTAATGATGTAATGCTAATAAAGTAATAAAATTTATTTAATTGGGCTAATCAGAGAAGATTTTCAAGAGAGATATTTTGGGGGTTGGTTTTAAGAATAACTTTATATATAAAACATGCTAATTGTTACAAATTTAGAAAATACAAAATAAGTATGAAGACTAAAGCAAAAATTACACATAAATTGATAACCCAGATTTTCAAAAAAATATATTAGTATTTTGGCATATTATCTTATGGTCTTTGCATGTGTGTAGAACATATATTTTAAAATAATTGATCATTTCTTATATAGAAATTTATTATTATTTCTCTCAGTCAACATTAGTTTATAAAAGTTGTGATGGTTTTTTTAATGTGAGTCTTATGAGTGAAATAACATTAAAAAAAGGCATTCATTGTCTTTGGGATGGGAACTGAAAGATAGGCAGTAAAGATAAGAAAATAACAAATGAGTTTTATTCAGTGAAGGATACAGTAATTTATTTGGTTTAAAAACAGCAGGAAATAAAATTTCACATTTGAAGATGAGAGTTAATATATAGCTGTGCAGTCTAGGCAGGATGGCATTCTTTGGTGTAGTGTAGAGAGCACTGTAGAGTGTATGCTCAACACTTAAACGTTATCAGGTTTGCTACTTAATCATCACTTCACCTTTGACTTGTTACCTTCTCCTTGCCTTGTTTCTTCATGTTTAAAATGAGACATCTGAAAGATGAATCCAAGATCAGTAATGTACCATTCTAAGCCAATTCTGTCCCAGAACCACTGAGTAGAGAGAGGAGGTAGGGTTTGTGAATGCTTTTACAAAACTGGAAATCATTGTTCAAAGGAAACGGACTGAAATATGAGCTGTCAGGGCCACACTCACATCTTATTCATCTTAATGTTCCCCACAGCTGCCATATCACCAGGCACACAGAATATGCTCTGAGAATGCTTGAGACCATAAACCATGAATAAGAGTGGAATGCAATTGGCACCCACAAAAATCATTTTTTTAAAAGGTGAGAACATGCTTTTGGAAGTAGATTCTGGTAGCTATTAGTTTGGGTCTTCTGGCAAATAGTTTTACTTTTTCCCTCAAACTGACAATAGAGCAATTAGAACAGACCTGTCGAGGTCTGGATATGTGACTCAGTTTTTTCACATCATGTTGTCCCCTTTGCTTGGACATAGTGACTGTCCATAAGAGAATAGAGCACAGGCAGGGACAATCAATTAGAGCTCTTTGTGGAATTAAGTGATAGTGGAGAGAAAAGATTTGTGCTTCTGGTTAAGATAGAATATCAGGGGACAACCCTCCTACTTGAAACAAATAAAATCGTACACAGCATATGAAGCAACAGCACTCAAGACACTGAGAGTCAGGCAATAAAGGTAAGTGATCCCTGAGAGACCAGAAACAAAAGAAGTGACTCGAAAGGCTGACCAGCTCACTGTCTAGAGAAAGACTCCAGACCTGTGTTCTGGGAAAGGGAACCCAGGCAGAGAAGGGCTGTCTTCCAGACTTGACTGAGATAGAGTTGGGAGTTTGGGGAAGCCAAGGTCATGAGAGTTTATATTCCTTCTTACTGTTAAGCTACTTTAATTTGGTTTTCAGTCATTTTGAGGAAAAGAGACCTAAAGCACTTTCTTATATTTTATTTTCCTGTCTACTTCCTTATTCCCAAATTCCTTTTTAAAGTCATTCATACCTCAGGCATAACTGAAGTCACATGCTAAGATCTGACAAGTGCCCTTTACTATGTAGCCTCAAGTATATAAGCTGCAAGAACCACAGCCTTTAGAGTGATTTTTGAATTAAATTGTTAAAATGTGTTTTTAACTTAGTACTTTCTGAAAAATCTATTCTTCTGCAGACAGGCTTACAGCTATCTTCTATTAGGACTGGAAATTGACTTTCTAGCCGCTGACACTTGACAGGATGTTTATTTTTCCGTTGTAACAATTGCCAATTGTCCACCAATTTCTCTTCTCACAGAAATAACAAAGGTCAGCTGTGATGAACTACACTCTTGGTAGCCTCTCTGACAATTTCCTTATATCCATATTTGGTATTAGTAATTTCTTCATTTACCATAAAAGAAAAAAAATTAAGACAATCAATGCATAACACTGTCATTGGGGGTGAGGCAGCAGGAAGACAAAGGTGTTTGCATGGTATTTTCAACCTGACTACTAAAGCTGTCACCTGATGAGGACAGAATGTTAGCACAAATGCTTTTTTTTTCTTATTTCGAAAAAGCTCTGCAGCTTCAAGATAAAATGTAACCTTGCAGTTGCTAAGGTAACTGATTTTTTCTCTCCTTAGGAATAGCAGAAAAAATTAGTTGAAGAAACTTCTGTAAATTGTCAATATATAAATGCCCTAAGGCTGCAATAGCTAAATGGTTCATTGGAATCCTAGATAACCCTATTGAGGCAAGTCATCTAAAAGATGTATTTGCTGTTGATCTGATTTATTTCTTGAGCAGTTTAGTGCAAATGGATAAAATCATAGTCACACCTTCTTTTCTAGTTTTGACAGCCTTTCTTCTTCTCGTTGACTTTATGCAACTTAATGGCTATCAGTGTTCTTAAGAATGAGATCCAGGATAGAAAAAATTTAGATACAATGAAATATGATAAGGTTAATTGTTGGCAATGATCTACTTCATAATCAGCACAAATTTAGAATTATATATTACTATTTCCCCGTTGATGCTATTCCCTGGGGCTTCCTTGTGGCATAGCATCATTAATCTCTAATCATTCTGTTGGCAAGATTATTTATGAAAATATTTGTAATTAGAAACTAATGGTTGGTACATGATAATCCAGTCATTGTGTTTGCTTTCAAAGTATTCCAATGCATTATGACATTAAAACATTGATAATATCCATGATATTTTGTGGTTTCTAAGATACTTTTTTTCTATATTTTAATACTCATTAAATTAGGGTGCATCTTCCAATTGATAGTACCTTAAAATTGCCATTGGCCACTTCTTTACTTTTTAAGTATCTTGTATTGTATGTGATAATCAATGATGTCAGTAGTGAAATATAGCATTGACTTATTGGTTTGAAGGATTTTTGGTATAACTCCCCACATAAACTATTTTCAACTTGTCTTACCAACCAGTGCATTACCAACAAAACATTATGAATTTCTGGACCCATTTTTAGTGAAACCAGCCATCACAGTACTGTTATTGATATAAATGTTTTTATCTACAAGTGTTCTGGTGGATTATGCAGATGTCATAGAATCATCTCTCACTATCTTTCTTTGCAAACAATGCTTAACAGTAAACAAAATGGATTCATTTGAAATATGCTAGGAAGGAAAAGCTGTTTGCTAGTAATGTGTGTTTCAGTGATGTTGCCTCCATCTTGCGCTTGGGCATCTGATTAGCAAGTAACGCACATTCATAGGACACCTGCCCTGGGATAGAAGTTCAGGCTTATGGTGGTCTTTAGAGACTGTTGCCTCCAAATCAAGTGACTCACTAGCTGTGTCACCTGGCAAGTCAGTTAAACTCTCTCAAATTTGGATTTACATCTGAAGAGAAGGATAATTATTTTACTGATTTGGTTATTGTTCAAAGACTAAACCAAATGAAATAATATATTGTTCCATAACTGTCACTCAGTAAATGGCCTTTTCTTTTCTCTCTTTTTTTCTCTATACCTACCAGTTAATTTTTCTTTTGTTCCATGTTAATGAAAAGTACCAAGTTTTATGTGTTATAAATTTGAAATTATAATATAATTTTATTATAGTGTCAACATTTTCTGAAATTATAAAAAGTTATAACTAAGAAATGTTAGTCTTGTCTAAGTTGGGAAGTTTCAAGAACAAATGCAGTTGACTCTTGTAGCCCAAACTGAGGAAAGTAAAGTTTTAGAATTAGTTTTCAAAATAATTTTATAATCTCTATAAGCAAGAGATTACACATTTCATTTACAAGGTACACTTTTTCTAGTTTTATATTGTTGCATTAAAATTCTCATTAGATAATGAATATTTGGAGCCATATGAAGGCAAAGGACGTGGACTTGGTGAGTACATAGATCTGAATCTATACAATGATTTCGAATCTCTTCAGCCATAAGACTTTTAGTAAGTTACTTAACTTTTTTGAGACTCAGTTTTCAATAGGTAAAATTAGACTAATAATATCGTTGAGAGAATAAAAGGTGATAATGTATATAAAGTGTCAAACATAATCCATGAGTTCGAATAACTAGTAAGTAAGTGTAAGTTTTTCCAATATCACAGAAATTTCTTTAGAAAGGAAAATTTTCTCATATAGGTAAAATTTAGTTTTAATAGACTTCAAAGGACATTTTAAAATGCCACGTTCTTAAAGATGAATTCATTGGATAATCATTAGCCCAGTCTGCAGGAGTTCAGAGACACAAACAATGATCAAGTCTTTCTGTAGCTGTATCAAAGGCTTTGAATTAGATCATTCACTTTTGGATGTTTTTGTGTATGAGTTTTGATGAAAAAGCTGGGATTTAGCAGTTTTAGTGTAGTTTTTGGAATGTTTGATGGGAAAAATAATGGAACTAAGCTTAATCAATGGTCTTAAATAAGAAATAAAAATGGCTCCTACAGAATTTTCATCAAAATTTTCCATATTTAACTCTAAAAACTCTGCATCAGTTGTAGACAAGTTCTCAGCATTCCAAAAAATAAGTCAGTATTGAAAATGTGATATTTGATTGTCTGCTTATTAAAATATAAATGTCAAAACTTGAATGATCTAATTGTAAAGCTTAGATATTTTAAAGCAGTGAGTCGAATGGATTATTTCATATGAGTTAGTGTATGTGTTGAGGAGTATATGTTGAGGCATTGCAGCAGAAGAGGTGTCATATAGTCTTCTGTGCTGTCTTGATGATAAAGTTTATTCAGGTAATGTTTGAGATTATCCATATGAAAGCATCAGGGTTTAGTTATTAGGAACCAGGTTCTAGAATCAGTAAGATTGCTGTCACACCTCAATCAT